>NC_083649.1:16049322-16349322 GCF_963576545.1 Limanda limanda
TATTAAGCAATATTAGTAACTGCCATTTTTCAAGTACATTTATAACTGAAAATTAAGTTTGATGTGCCTACCACTGCGGGTGACGGCACATGGATGCTGGCGACCGAGCGAGGACAAATGTGATTGGCTAAATGGCAGAGGACGACTCCATCCATCAGAGCGGCTCCAACATCATCTGGGAGCAACACCTTGAGTCTGGACTCGACGTTCTGCAAACACATGATATAGGTCATTAGACAGATGCCTGTCGCACAGTTCAAAAACATGCCAGAGAGATTGCTTGGCTGGATTGGTTCCATTTGCCCCAGAGCCTCAAGGAGAGGCGGTACAGTTCAAAGATTAATTTTCATGTTTCATAGCAGCCAGGGCAAACCTTCATTTTAATTGAGACTATAATCAAAGCGTAATTAAACTTTTTCACAGAGGAGGTGTTGCCAGATAGATTCCACAGAATACATGTCGGTGTTTGACATCCCGGGAATACGCTTCTCACTCAGGAGGCAGCGCAGGTAAATTCACTCACACTACTCTGCTCCTCCACTCCCTTCACTGGTTACCAGTGGCTGCCTGCATCATTTTCAAAACAATAGTAGTGGCGTACCGTGCTGTGAATGGATCAGGTCCAGTCTGCATCCAGGACTTGGTCGAACCTTACACCCCAGCCCATCCCCTGCCAATCAGCTTGCTGCCCCCTCACTGCGAGCTAACCCCTAAACAAAATCACGACTGTTTGCTGTCCTGGCTCATAAATGAACGAGCTCCCCAATGACATCAGGACGGCAGAAAGTCTACACATCTCCCGCCGCAGACTGAAGACATATCTCTTCCGACTACACCTTGGTGAAGAAGATGATGTTTAACAACCAATTCAATAGAAATTTAAAAAATCATTTGGACATAAGGCTCCAGTATGCATCTCCGTGTCCGTGGCGCGCGGAGGGACGCACGGATCCTAGGGACTCTTTTTGATTTTTGCTTCTCCGACGACTGTGCGTCTGAAAACAATTCCCCGCCAAACAGTAGGTGGCGCAACGGAAGACGAGCTTAGAGAAATAGAGTGACACCCAGCGGGTCAAAATGCTGATGTTATAGTTTCTTAGCGCAGCGGTTCCCCGGTCTTGTTTCCGAACTGTGTTGCTAATTCCACGGCTTGAAGCTACACGGAGGCAGCTAGCTTCCCCCCCCCCCAGCTTCCACACAGTCAGCAGGGACTCCCGATACTAACTACTACCCAGTGTTTGCTTCTAACCTGACGGTGTTTGAGAAACAGTGTCATGATAAAAGTGGAATTAAAGTCGTGACAGCGGGTTGTTGCGCTGTTACCACCGCAGTTAGCATGGTGGCTAGCACGCTAGCGCCGTTTTGACAGGGCGTTATAACCGTATGTGACCGTACACACATGCCGTCAGTGCTCTAACCAGCCACCATCAGCCGGACAACTCCGCTGGCTTAACACACTTGTCACATTAATCGTAGTTGTGTTTGGGTTTATTGTGATATAGGGAAAGAAACAGGAAGTTTGAGGTCCGGAAATGATGTTGTTCCGAAATGCTGTCGTTACCGGACCAATCACAGCCAAGGGCTGTCCCTAGGCTCTCCGAAATGCCCACGGATAGTTAGAAAAATCAGAGGTGCACGAAAAGCTTTTCGAGGCGCTCGGAGAGGACGTTTCTCTGTTTGTTTCTGTCCGTGTCAGTAAAAACGGAGAAGCATATATCAGCCTTAACATGTAGCACTTGGAGTTGGTACTTACTTGATTATTGGTGTTATGGGTTTGCACCCTAATGGTTGAATGCACTTACTTTAAGTCGCTTTGAGTAAAAGCGTCACCTAAATGAAATGTCATGTAACTGATGCTGGGACATGATTTATTTTTATCCGTGTTCCTTTTGTTGCTGTTGCTGCTTCTCAGCCTTGGAACAGACTCCCGCTTTGTGTCCTTCAACACTGTAGCATATCATGTGTCTCTATTATCCTCTTTTTGTCTTTTCTTCCTTTTGTAAAACACCTTTTGTAAAACACACCTGCAGTTTTGAAAGTCTAAAAAGAACCTGTAAATAACGTTTACTTTCCTCAGGTACATCAAGGCATGTGAAAAGTCCCCCATCTTTAATTATACTTTGAAAATAGTATTGTTCAAAAACATTGTGTACTTCAAAAATGCTTAGAAAATAAAATGATTTAGTCAACACGTTGTCATATTTATATGCATCAGATTTCAGCTAGGGCCAGTGCGCCCCATGGCCCCAACCCTGTATCTGCACCTGTTTATCAGATAAGATGTGACAGGAATCATGACTCAACTTTATCAGGACATCATGTGAAGTTGTGACTCATTTGAATTCCTAAATGAGAACACTCCTGACGTCACATATTCTCTGGACACCTGATTGTGCATCCACAGATTTACTGAAAGCTATAAACATTGTAGACAATAGCAGGATCTGACAGGCTTTGGTTTTTCGAGTGACTCATTGCCTTGTACAAAAAATGCATAAGGGAACAAACAAGCCGTGAAGCCTCTGACCTGACGCAAGAGTCCAATCTGCTCCATTTCCTCTCTCAAGTGCTCCATCTTCCTCCTCATAGTGAAGCTGGGGTCTGTGGAGGTGTACTCTTGTCGACTTCCTTTGGTGAAGGCTGAAAGAACACATTACTGATAGTTCACGATAAAAATACACAGAAAAGACAAGCCTCCGTTGTTTGATAGCTACAGTATGACCGACTATAACAGCAGGTTCACCATCTGCTTCAGGTCGGGGCGATAAACAGGATTTGTACATGCACATTCCACCAGGAGAGTTGGACACGTAAAATGTATTCATGCGAGGCCAGAAACCAAAGCCCCAATATCTACTGACATCCAAACAAAACATCTGGATATCATTTCTGTAAAATAGACAAGGGTGGCATAGCTTTGCAACAAAGATGAAAGAAATATCACTGCAGGTTCAATTATCCTAGCTCCTCATAACTGTGATGGTTAACGTTACCAGGGTTACATCCACACAGCCTACCAGCAGTTTTGATTCCTGCTTGTTGGCTCTTGTAAGTGGGACCTCTTTGGCCTAAAGTGGCCATAGCTTAATTGAATTCAGACATCGTGTTGCAGATTTCGCTTATCCACCTCACTGCCAGCAACAGGAGATTAGGGCGATGGTAAATATGAATATAGCAGTTACTTACGGAGTACTCAGGAGTACTCAGCTAGTAAAACCAGGTTTCTCACAAACGGGATAAGGGCTTATCCAGGATAGTGAAATTGGGATATGAAGCTCAACAAACAGGATATTTCAAAGACTTGATAATAAACAGGATACTAGTGCAAATGTAAACGCAGACAGTGTGCCCTTTTCTAAATTGTTTTTCCTTTGGATTCCACCTAGCATGAGTACTTTCCCATAATTCTCAATGAGCCTTTTCCTCTCTGGATGGTTTCGTTGAAATGGCAGCACATACAGATTGTTTTATTTGAGTTGGCAGCTTCTTGATTTCCTGTAACTCAACTTCCTGTAATATATGGCATTAAACCAGATTCACAGAAATGTAACTAAGTATATTTAGTCAAGTATACTACTGTACACAACAAATAGGAGGTACATGCAATTGACCACTTTTAAAGGGTGGTGTGGTAATTCTTACATCATCTATTTGAGAGCTGAAATGTATTGTTTTCAATCAAGATTGTATGTACAAAACTAATTAAGAGTTAATGCAATGAGATGAATTTTGTTATAAATCAAACTACCTCTAACCATCTTGTATAAGTGCAACCGCAATAGCAAAAAGAGAAACATCAATCCTGCTCAGGCTTGTCCTTAACAGTTAATGCACTCCTTAATAAAAAAAAGTCAGCAGTTTCTGAGAAACCTTCCCCACTTCCATAGAAAGGATGCTGCTGTGCCAACAAAAAAAAATGTGGCTTTGGATATGAGGAATGACTTTATGAACCTGCAAAAATGGTGTGTGTTAAGTATCTGTCTCATTACTATCTTTGGAAAGGTCTTGTAAGCGGACATGGACTTTGAAGCTTGTCGTGAATTTCCTCACGTCCACCACGCTTTTGAAAGATGTGGGTGTTTATCCATGAGTTCTGTGAATATCAATGAACAGGAAAACCCTGAGCCATTAAAATAAGACAATAGCAGTAAAACAAGCGGCGATATCTCGTTACCTGATCTTGGTTTTAGTCCAAACACGGTCAAGGTGGTGCTGAACTCAGCGTTGCGCAAACCCTCCTAGAGAAAACATATTCATAAAAAAAATCAGATACAGGCACTATTTAATTAACTTAAAGTTATTTTGTGATTATAAATCACACTTACGTCACAGTCTTCGTTCCCGCAGTTTTTCCGAGAACTCTGACACTTGTTCTGTCAGGAAGGAAGATATGTCAATGTAGATTTGATAGATAAACAAAATATCGGGGAGATGATCAAAGGACCACCCAAAATTATGTTGGAAGTGGAATAATACATTTGTGTATATGTGTGCCTGAATGAATGAACTGTCTTTATCTTGAGCCTTTTCTAACCCATTTCATCGCAACATGTTATTACCATTTTGGAAGTGGAACTCCATCCTATGTTATTATATTCTATCATCATACATTATTTCACAATTCAAGGTTGAATCATATTACACCTGGTACCTTTCCAAGGATCTTTGTTGCTACCTGATTCTTTTGTTTAATAGGCGTTTCCCACTGTATCCAGCTATTCAGGTATGATCCACGGATCATAACACCCCTGTACACTAGACTGAAAGGATTTGGTGGAGGGATGTGTTATGGGCTCCGGGATGAGCCAGGAAATCTTTTTCACTTTCATTAACATTGCTAGAGGGACATTTCCAACAATTACCCATCTGTGACTACTTTCCCAGGAAAGTAGTCACTTTTCCCAGGAAAGTAGTCATAGAGGGTCATAGAGGGGGTAGTCATCGAGGGTAGGGAACTGATATCTATGAGTGTGTGTAATTTGGTGCAGCTTGACTGGATTTAAGGTGACTGTTGGGTCGTTGGGGTGACATGTGGTCTACTTAGTGTTATTCTAGTTAGCCACTGATTAGAGACGTCTGCCCTGGCTACTAATCATCCCAGAGCCAGAATTTAGCCTCACACCACTGATCAGGTTTGTTCTGTTTTCCATTTGACCAAACACAAATTAAGTGCTCGTACCTTTAGATAATCTTTTCTCAGGTACTTGTTCCTCCTGCGATCTTCATTCTGATTGAGGATGGGTGGGACATCGGGCCAGTTAGGCTCGGAGTCTGACTGATCCGTCTTCAGGCTGTCGTCAAAGGAGCAGGAAGACGAGGGCTGCAAAAGCCGACAGTTAAAAATAAGAATCATTCTCCGCATCCTCCAGAGAGAAAAATATCAAAGGAGGAAGAAGAGTATTTACCTGTCCGCTCAGCACTGATGCTCCACTGCTTCCTTCATCCAGAGAAGCACTAGAAGAAAGACACAACAGCTTTCCTTCATCTGGGTCTGAGGGGAATATACCGTATATGTCTGTACTGTGCATCAGATTTAAGCATTTATGGAAGGAATATTGTAAAATGAGGATAGTTTACAAAGTAACGTCGTGAATATCTTTTCTGCCTTTAGAATAGCATTTATCTTCCTTGGTACACTTGCAGTTTCTCAGGGAGCTTGACAGGAAGCTTGTTCCATGCACTTTGGAGAAGTCCTGACAGGTTCCCGGGAATCCTCACCTATACCCCACTATTAATGCATACTTCTGTTGAGTGAGCTGAGCCGCTGACAGGTTCTGGTACAATACAATGATTCATTACTTACCTTCGAGCAGCCTGAGGGGGAGCCCTTGGCTTGCTGCTAGAACTTCCAGAGTGACTTAGGAACCTGCAGAAAAACAGAGATTCAGTTACAGGTGCAACGCTTTATTAACACAATATTACAAAATTACGATGACACATAAAACATGATGCATTTCCTACTGGAGTCTCACAGAGATATGTTTCTGAATACGGCCTGAAAAACAAAACATCTGGGATGAGTCATATTTAAAGGAAACCACTCTGCACAAAGAACCGGAGTGTATTCAGGAGTTCCTGTCTTCATGCCACACTTCTTTTGGGCAACAGGACTGATTTACACAACACTTATCGAGATTTAAAATTTGCATGACCCAGCTTGTGGTAAAAGTGCCCTAATTCCTCAAAACATTGTCAAACAGAATAGTGAGTCATAAAAGACAGTAAAACACAGGTGATGCATGCATGAGACAGTGGCTTTTGAAAAGCTTTACTACTTTAGTAGACAAAGAAAGACACCAGAGACTAATGTGAGTGATACCATGTGTCATGCGTATGACACGCAAACTTTCGAGGAAATTATAATAGAGAAAATCTCTCCCTTTACCTGTGCGCCCGGCCAGTCACTCTCCGTCGGTGAATAAGACTCTCTGCTCTACAGATTAAGGATCGCCGTCTAGAAGCCGTACATCAAATGTGCGGTAGCCGAGTCAGGGGAGAGAGCAGGGAAGAAGAGATGATCAGGTGAGGACAGGAGTGAACAGAGAGAGAGAGAGAGAAAGAGAGAAAGAGAGAAAGAGAAAAAGAGAGAAAGAGAAAAGAGAGAGTAAAGCAGAATTTGATTTGCAGGGGGGGAAGAGGTCACGTGGGGGCTGATGGAGTGATATTTGGGGACAAAGGAAGAAAACGTCTATCTGGATATTGAGAAACGACATAATGAGCCCACAGACACGGGAGGTGATGAGAGCGGCATGTTACACGATGAGGAAAAAGGAGAGAGCATCGAAAAGAAACATGGATTTAAGCAGTGCAGCGAATGAAAAGCTTAACTAATGTGCAGTGTTTTAGTATCAGGTGATGGAAGAAGGAGCGAAGTCCACGCACCGATTCTGCTGCTCCTGCTGCAAAAGCTGAACAGCGATCTTCCTCAGATCCAGCACCTCCTTCAGCTCATCGTCCTCTTCCTCAACGAGCTGCTCCTTGTCAGAACTGCAATGAGGTCAAAGTTAAGTTGAAGGCGTTGTCATCACAGAGGATCCCTCACACACAACCTGCCAGCAAAATACAGCAATCTGGCCCAAATTCAATGAACTTCAAGAGTGAACAAAATCAAGAGTCAGGCAAGTTAAGGGAACTGATGAGAATGATTATGTGCAATGCGGATCTGATTAGAAATCGGATCAATTCATATCTGGTTTCATAAGGGGGCTGTTGGGCCTTGCAGAGGTACGGATCCTCCTGAGTAACATGTTAGTCAGCATTGCATTTTATGATACAAGATTTGTTTCTACAAAACAAGATGGATGACTAAATAATGAACTCACCCTGACTCCTCTTTCCAGCTGTCCTTATCTTTGCTTTGTTGAGACATGTGAAGAACTTTCTCCAGTTCCTGAAACACACACAGTCACACCATGATAATCACCACAAATTGATTTAATCTTTCTCAGAAGAGGGTTAGGGTTAAGGGTAGATTCTACACATTTGACATTTGTCATCATCCTTTTTCCCAAATGCTGGCAAAATACGTTTTCCACATGTGAGTGAGTGCATGATGGATAGTTTCCTACCTTTATACACGACATATGACTCTGCTGCCCTTCAGACTCTAAAAGAGCAGGATCCTCGTCGTGGTTGGGATCTATAAAGTCATAGAGATCCTGATCTGATAGAGGGAGGAAGCATCCGCGTTGATCAAATAAACTGTCAAATTTCAGGCACTTCATTCAACAACCCCGTGTCTCTGCTATCTCTCTCAAAGGCAATGTGTGATACTTATTTCGGGTGACCTTTGCAAGAGTCCATTTTTGAGAGGAGCGAGAGGGCGTCAGCACGGGCTGTCTCTGAAACCTGGGAGTGCAGGCTGACGGTGTCGTCGTCGGAAGGCTGCAGGAGATGAAAAGAATGAGGATTGAACTCAATGTGCTAATGTGTGCACGTGATTTTTATAATAAACTCCTCGTTATTTCTATATCACCTGATTCCACTTCTACATAAGCTGTTTCCATTTCCTGCCATCAGTTTGAATTTCAGAATTATAGCCCACTTCATACCTCTGAACTTGTACACATAATTTATTTTTGCTTCTTGTGCAGTACTTTGGCTCAGCAGCAGGGGCAGTCTAGCTGTGTCTCTCACAGAGGTTGATTCCTCCACATACACACGGCTCATCATTCTAAACCCAGTTATTCCCCATCTGTCCACCAGTCGGCCTCATGGAGCTTCTTGCTTGCCAGTTTGTGTCTCATCCATCCTTTTTATGAAACTGTTTTTCTCCTCTGGTGTTGATAGCAAGGCTTAATTTTGGTTGAATACAGACATCCCCATTGTCACAGACCCCACTGGTAAAGCAGTAAAACTCACTGGTAATGCATTGGCATTGCAGTGACAAGTAAATGGTGTGTGCTTGAACGCTGACCTCTGTTGTCGACAGCCTCTTGTCACCGTTGTCGCTCCCAATTCCAGAGTCAGGCCCGTGGTTCTTACTGGGATAAATATCTTCTATGCTGGAAATATACAAAACAAACAGCTCGCTAAATTTTCTGTGCATCGCAGTACATGAGAACATTTTATTTGCATATGCACTTGATAAGATGTCATTTGATTGCATGATATAATGAAAACACATAAATGAAGGAAGGATTTATTTAGTTATTATTTAGCTCAGTTGAGCAGAAAACCTCTGCATACCCGATTGTTTTTTCAATCCTGAACTTTTATACATGAAATCAGTGAAGACTTCGAAAAATGTCCTATCTCTAAATGTTAAAAAAACGAATTTCCCAGGAAATCTTGCCAGTTATGTTTTGGGAAGTCTTGCCAGCAGATGAACAAACAGGCGCCAATGAAGCAATGCAATACTTGTGTCTGTACCTATCTGTGAGTGGCTGTGGAAGGCAACGTTTGCCGAGGGAGGGAAGGTCCAGGGTGTCTGGTTTCTTATCCATCCGACACGCTTGGATGTTCAGGTACTTGAATATGTGCACTTTGCCCTTGAGACAAATCTGAAACACAAGCGTACACAAAAAGATTTACACTGAGAAATAAATTCATCTTTCCACTAGATGGTGCAATTGTACCAGGCTTACTAGAACATGAGGGACACAGAATCCTGTCAACTCAACCACATTTACAGGAAACCCAGAAAACCCGCACTTGTGCTGCATATTCAACACCACATGTATGGTTCAAATCCACATCAGATGCACGAACACCATAAAGTGACTGCACGTACTTGTGCGGGTGGAGACTGCATAGGATTGTTGTCGAGGATGATGTGCTGCAGCTGCCTGAGTTTCCTGTAGGCCAGAGGAATCTCTGTGATCTTATTGCAGGAGAAATCAAGTCGGATGAGGGGCAGGTCAGCCAGCTCTGCAAGGACAGATAAGGCGATAGTTGGATAAAGATGTGATGCACTGCCTCCAACACAGCATTGGTTTTGTCGTGAGTCAGATCTAGTCGACATAATGCAACACCCTTTGTGTTTTGTCCCTAGGGTTGGTAAAACTCCCTAAACACTAGAACCCACAGTTCCCACAATGCAAACAATAACATCTGTACTTTACATTTTTGGTTCTAGCCTCTCCTTACCTGGTAAATGCCAACATCTCTTTTTCTGAAATATTATTAATGCAGATTTTTCTTTAAAAGATTTTGAGTCTCGGAGCATCATCTTCCACTTAAAAGGTGCAATCGTGTCAAACTGTTTTTGAATTCACTCAAATTCAAATACATGCAAAATGAGAAGAAGTATCTGCGACTGCATCTGTGGCCCTGTTCAGACCTGTTATTAACATCCGAGTTTAAGAGGTCAGCGTTAAGTCCGTCTCTTCACACCGGGAAATAGAATTCCTCCTGAATGCGACCACTTGTTATCCGATCCCGCTGCCCTGCTCAACATGCAGATAAACACGACTCTCACATGTGTTTCCTAAGGTCAAAATATGTGGTTTGAGTTTACAGAGGTGTCTGATTTCGTGTCGTAATGTTGTGTCACAAATCAAAGGATGGATACTGACAAAAAGCATAGAGATATGTTTAAACCAGAGCGGGTCGGGGGATGTCAGCTGAAGGGGCGATGCTTCATACGTGGCCAAGGTCTCTTCTTCTCTCTTTCCAGGTCTCAGGACACATTTAAGGACATTTAGACCTGTACGCTGAGCACTTGTGATCAGATCGATCAGGACGGATGTTAATATCGGGTATGAACAGGGTCTATGTCTTTGTTACACAGAGGTCAAGCTTGGAAAATCACTGCACACAGCCAAGGGCCCCCAGCCAATTCCTTAAGCTTTTAACTTGATAGAATATACACACAATAAGAGGCTGCATGATTTATTGTGTAACCATGGATAATGATGTAACTGTGGATTTAATCTGTTGTACTTTTCTCGTATTTCAGCATGACATGCCAATCTGCCGTTGTGGAGGATGTGTCTCTTGACAGTGAGGAATTAAGTGCCGTCAAAAACACATGTTATTATTGAGCTTCTTCAAAGAACATCACACATGACTGACTGACCCTCAGGCAGCATGTGAAGACAGTTCTTCCTGATGTTGAGTTCTCGTAAGGCGTGAAGCCTCCCCACCTGAGCTGGCAGAACCTGGATCTCATTGCAGCTCACGTCCTGCAAGGGGAGACAAAGAGTAGGAAAAGGGATTGCCCTGGCTGCACAACATACACACACACAGACACACACACAAGTCTATACACACGCTCACTCACCAATTCCATCAACTCTTTGGCCTTGCCGATCTCCTCTGGGATGGACACAAGCTTGTTGTTGCTCACAAGCAGAACTTTGAGGGGGAGGCTGAACAGGTATTTCGGCAAAACGGACAGGAGATTTCGACTGCGGAGCAAAGACAAAACATCCACTTACTTTAAAACTGCACTCAGAAGCATGTAACAGCGAGTATCTGGTGTACTGGAGTTGAGTTTCAGCAAAAGGGGAAATGCCTCTCGTACATTGAAAGCATTTTCACCCTGTTGGTGCACTGAAAGGGGAACAAGCGGCTCTTCCCAGACACAAAACTAAGCACACATCACTGATCCCAATAGTGTTAGCAATGACCCACCTGATGTCAAGGTAAGTCAGAATCTGCAGATTGATGATAGCCTCTGGGATGCACTTGATGCAGTTGTGGTAGAGATTGAGCGACTCCAGGGGCGCGAACAGACACACTTCTGGGGGGACTTCTGTGAGACGATTCTTGGACAAATCTGCAGGGTGGAGAGACGGACGCAGATAAAATGTGTGTACTCTGAATGAACAAAAGACATGAACCTTACAAGATCTGGACTTCTTGCATTGTTCTTCCTTCAGACATTAGTAGCCATGGGCTTGCCCGATCAATACGTTTCTGGGACAGAGCAGAGGGTGTGGCTCTTCATCGAACACCGGTCTAACATTACACCAGAATCTTGGGCCTTGATGTTTTATTATTGCTGGCAATGATAGCCCCACTATTTCCATTATCGATCTCACTGGAGTGGCACAGCGAAGCATCTAGATTTCTATGAATGGGTGGAAAGTGATCACGTCAATTCCTACTTCTCGAAGGATCCGCTGTAAGCAATAGAAGAAAGAAAAATAAAAGAAGATGGAAATTTGCCACCATTTACAAACGTGTTTAGCTATTTTACCTTTCTGAGCTTGATCATTCTAACACATTTTAATGGTGTTTACTCAAACAAGTGAAGTATGTATTTTTACACCTTAATCACATCTTAATTTTGCATGTTAACAAGTTAACTTAGCAATTAAAATACAGAATAATGTAGGCCAATGGGGGAATGCATTTAACCTGATGATAGCTATAGGGTCACTCATAAACCATGAATATCTGTACCAAATTTCACAAAAATCCATTCAGCACCTGTTGAGATATTTAAGTCTAGATACTTGAAAGCCAGTAATGCTAAAAGCATTAACATTTATTTTGCAAAGGTATAGAAAAATACCGTTTTTGCATTTAATTCAACTGTGCTCTGTTTTTCTGCTAAAGCCAATTTGCTGCAAAATCAATGCCCTGCAGGTAAGAATGGGTACTTCTATTTTGCAACATGTATACGAATGTCATCCCTGTTCAAGAGAATCAAAACGAGCATCGCCTCTATAATCTGCATGTGGCTCCTATGATCAAATATTTACATACTGGCACTCTTGCCTGAGAACATCGAAGCAAAGAAGCATTCAAGCCGATACTAATGGTGAAGATTGATTCTCAGCTGCCCGCCCCCAATTTCTCCCCCATTCATATAAATCTTAAAGTAGTTTACAATTTTACCATAAAACATCTCTAAGACATCTGAGATCTTGAAGTCCAGAGGCTTGCAGTCCCTGGTCCGCTGTTTTAAGGCTGTGATGTTCCTACTTCCAGATATGAATTAGATTGAGTCAGATGGAACAAACGGAATTTTGCTTGCTATTTTTACAGCCAAACTAGAGGCGAGACCACAAATGCAATATATTCCCAAAGGGTTATACTGAAGAAAAAAAGAGCAGATCAATAAAATTAGATACTTGGACTTTTATATTGGGCACATGGTGAGAAGACATAAAGCTCACTGTGTGTTCACAGTGAAATGGAAGGGATCCTTTGAAACATGAGACATGCATGAAGAAAATCTATATAAAATATATATATATATATATATATATATATATATATATATATATATATATATATATATGATGCACCACATTTGTGCTCCAGTGGTCTACACATCCTGCATGTCTGCATGAGTCTGAGCTGAGGCCCATTATCCCTCAAGGTTGCTGAATCACTCACACAGCGGAAGACATGCTCACACGTACATGCGCAGAAAATCCACACTACACCCTCTGTGTTGGTTCTCCGATAAATACAACCTGACACAAATACAGCGACTATTAGAACAGTTCAAATGAAGATACATGGGAGTTACTATGAGGTGCGAAGAAGACTGCTGTTCATCTTACAGAATTCGACTCCAGACATGTATTGATTCAGCTTCTTCTAATTTGTGTGTGTGTGCGTGTGTGTGTGTGTGTGTGTGTGTGTGTGTGTGTGTGTGTGTGTGTGAGTGTGTGTGTGTGTGTGTGTTTGCATGCAGGCGTCTATCTCTGGGTGACACAGTAATTAGAGGCCGACCTGCGAGGAGCTGCTCAGCATAAACAAACACAATGAGCTTTCAATTATTCTGTCCCACCTAACACAGGCGCTACTCCGTCCCCTCTGGAAGAGGACACACTACTGCAAACTCTATCCACTTAATGAATGCAATTACATCTCACTACCACCATTTATCAAATAACCAAGCTGCAGTGTATGGGCTTTTAGTGACAGTTAACACCCTCTGACCATCGGTTCAGACATCACTGTTTACTGAGGATGGATTAAGCATTTACAAAATGTGATATCAGTAGCTTTATATTAACAACATGTAATCCTCACCTTCAAGGTTACAAGGTGTTTTGAGTACAGCCTGACGAAAATTTAAATTTGTTGGCTAATGCTGATATTAAATAGTGTCGATATATCTGCCAATATATATATATATTTAAAAAGCTGATCTGTAATGACATATGCTTTTTTGACAACTGTATTTCTATTCTGTTATATAGTGATATATGTTGGGACCCCCTCAAAAACAAGAGCATTTATCCTCATACATAAATCTGAAATCTGAATTTTCTCGGACTTGATACAAATACCGATGTTCGTGAGTAAAGACTTTCAATATCAAAACATCGGCCGATATATATGTAATAATTGGAAATGATTGTTAGGATGCCGTTATCAGACCGTAACGACAAATAGATGTTATCGAGGGCTTGAGATTTTACAGTTTAAATATTAACCTCATTATAAATTACTACAAATAAAAAGAAAACACAAATGGTTTTTAAAAGAATATTTCAAAAATCTTTTATTTTTTACTTAGAATCTAAACATTAGAGCATATATTTTCAGCATTTATATTCTGTAGAATAAAAGTTTTCATATCCATAAACACCAATACCAATATGGAAGGCTCATATCTGCATTGAAAAGAGCAAAACTGTATGTGTCTGTGCTTTTAATTTCATTCATTTCTGACAAGCTTTAAATGACCAACAATAGACCCGACAGGCCTCTCTCTGCAGCTGTGGTCTGAGCTCTGACAGCAGCCAGCCAGTAAGCAGAAGTGAGACGCAGACCATGACACAGTCAGCAGCACAAAGGAGGAGAGGTCGAGGGGTTAAGGGAAACAGAAATTACCACATGGGTACAGACCAAAGCTGGGGTCGTAACGTGTACTTGTTTTCCATTAAGAGTAAATTCTGCTTCTCCCTGAGGCTCGGCCCTTGATGCTGTGACCCAGCTGTACATGGAAGACTCCCCCACCTCCCTCCCTTCAGCCCCTACAACTGGGGATCCTTCGGCAGCAGTTGAATCATGTGGGTCGATTGGAGATGGGGGGGAGGTGAGGGGAGTCTGTGCGAGCCTATCCATCTCCACCCTTGTGTCCCTCCTCCAACCCATGCCGACCGTGCACCATCTGCAGCCCACAGTGGGTCTCTTATCCACCTGCTGGTCGGGGAGAGCTCCCGCAGGACACGGCTGGTCGGGCGGACGAGCACTTCAGGCTCCACTCTGCTTCACTGCACCCTCACGCCAGATCAGCAATCTAATCATTTTAGTGAGTAGTGCAGATCATGTCCGGCTACGTCTTCCCATGACACAGCAAACTCTACACTTACACCCTGCTGGAGTGCTGGAGCAAATACAAGACTACACTCCCTCTCCTCTGAGAGCTGCTGCAGAGGGATTTGGAAACAGGAAATATAAATGTTGATGACTACAATAAAAAAATTCAAAGTGTCCATCAGCTTCATACAGCAGGACATAAATATCATTTACAAAAACATCCGGGTATCAAGAGCAAAGACTTCCGGGAAACAGACACAGAACCACTTCAATCCCAAAGCTCTTTTCTGTTGCAAATGCCAATGTTGTTAAATAATTAATAAAAAAGACAGAATACGACCAAAACATGATTAATTGGGTTCATTATCATGTCGGGCAGCAGATGAGGCCATCGTTTCTGGATGGCAGGTTTCGGGTGTGGTCTGCAGCTCGGCAGGGGGTTAGGAGCATGGCAGGTACCTCCTGCAGGGATTAAAGCTTTAAGTGCTCCTGCTATCAATCTGCTCTTGATAACTGATTGTGATTCCTTATCAGGTTTTGAGGAGCCATTTCAAGAAATATACTACAATTCTAAATATACTTACTTGCTGACTGAATGAAATTGAATCATAAATTTGATCCATATTCTGCAATGAAAGCAAAGAAGCATTTAAATTGACAGAATAGTACCTGGCCTGCAATATAGCGACCTGTGAACTCTGCCTCTTGCCTAATGTCAGCTGTTGTTGGCTCCAGCTCCCTGTTCCCTCAAAGGATAAGTGGTATAATGGATGGATGGATTATATTAATACAAATAACTTTAAAAAAGGAGTTAATCAATTAGTAATAGTAGTTGTTGATCCATAACTAAATTAAGCACAAATTGCAGCCTATGATCGCAGCCCGAAAACGAATCCCCAAAAAACATATATGTAATTCAAAATGACGCTTTTTTCAATATCGTTTTCTGGTCTGAATCATTCACAAGCTATTTTCAGTTCTAGCCCTTAAAATACCACAAGTTTCTGACCTGAGCGTCTCCGGATCGCTCTTTTCATTACTTCAGAAGCTGCAGTTATTTGGGGGCTCAGCGAGCTTGTCAGATATTTCCTAATAAATGATCAGTATCATATTTCCAAACTTGCGGGTTGCCACTGAAGGGAATAATCTCCAGTTAATGAGAAACTCTTTTAATATCCTGGAAACAGACAGACGACCATTGATTCAAATCACTAATTACAAAGGAGCAACAAAAAAAACAACATTATTATTATACGTCAAGTGTTTAACGTCATAAGATCTCCAGTCGATAAATGCCATTCTAGGTCATAATTTCATTCTGAGTTTAGTTTTACTGACTAAATATTTAACAGCAAAATCATTACTGACATAAGGCACTGTGTTCTCACTGACAGGTATGCATATGTCTTGTCCAGACACGCAGCGGCACATGAGAAAGAGCCTGGAGGGAGAAAACACCAGTTTGGACCTTTTTTTCAGGCTTCACTTATACTGCTGAATAATGAAAATCTGTCATTCTCTCATTGGACGCATTCTGTGTGTTTTGTAGTTTGTATTCCATGCGGACAAATCTACCAGTTCTTTTGAGTCCCATCCAAGCCACATCTGCTATTCTCCAGATACCATGCAAGGATATTTGATTTGACAACAGTTAAACATATTTAAGTAGCTACTGTAAGTGCATTGTTGTGTTTTCAACCATCAGGGCTCTTGATTCCTTTCGAATGAGTCAGCCTGCAATGTTCTTGTACTTAAGTGACATTGACACTTTTTACACTGGTTGATCATTAAACACAAGAATGCCGCTTTGGCCCTTGTGTCCTTGTGGAGTCTTGAAGAAACAAACTTTTAAAGAATGTTACAACGGAGAGGCAATCTTACAATGTCAGATGTACTATGTGCTTCACACAATCAAATGAAATGGGCATTTTTCGTGTTGCCACCTGTTTCCACCTGCTCCAGTAGAACCAGGATAGAAGTATGGGCATGGTACGCATGGAATGCTGCAGCTTTTCAGTTTGTTCTTGGCTCTCAAATCCCCACATGCACCCTCAGTTAGAAACAAACATCACACTCCTTTATCTTTTCTCTGACCTCACATTCTTTCCCTGTGAAATGGTATTTGTCTGTTACATATGACACCAAACCCCCTTCAAAGTGCAAGAAGTTAAACGATTTGTAGTTTGATGACGTCTTCAAAAAGGGGAAAATAAACTACAACCTCAATCTCATGCACTTAAGAACCTTTTAAGAAGCTATTCTTAACAACCCTGTAAATAAACCATTATGTTCTTTCAGAAAAAAGAGTTTGGTTAAGAAAATGATTTGTATTAGCTATACCACACATACAGTACTGCAGTTGAAGCACATCCCACTTTCTAATGTGTGAGTGTGTGTGTGTGTGTGTGTGTGTGTGTGTCCCTAGGGGCACAGTAATGGCAGGCAGGGGCACGCATGAACCTGAACATCTGCCCCAGGTTGATGCTGATGGCCCCCAGCCTCTCTCCAAGGTCAGGGCAGCGGCTCGGAGCTCCTGCACTTTCCAATGGGAAAACAAACCAACTGGAGCCAAACTGTCAGTAGCACTCTGCAAACAGACGCCCTAGTGTGAGCTGGCCTCGCTCTCTGTCTGCTTCTCCTTTGTCAGGTGGAGACCACTCAGTTTGACCCCGTTCTTTGTCATTTTCTAAAACCAGCAATGTGATGGATGGAAAATAAAATAAAACCCAAACATGCTTGTGGTTAAATATGCAGTCTGGCTCTGGATAGAGGAAATAAAGTGCAAAGAGACAAACAACTGAAAACGGTTACAGAGGATTAGTCAGTTCTTCTTTTTCAGCAACTTTGTCTGGGGCTGTGGAATCATTCAACTTCTCCAACTGACCTCTGCTGCACAAGCTGTAACAATGCACCCTAACGCACTCTAAGCAATCGTAGCTCAACCGAAATGACAGGATGAGTGTAAGAGATACTGAAGCAGGGTTACAGAGGCCCAAACAGGGTCAAATGTTAAGCCTTTAAAATACAGTTTCTATTAGTGCATTTTGGAGCTTAAACTTAAACTGAACCACTTTTGTGTCAAAAGCTATTGCAGCGATACAAGGTTCCTATAAAATAGATTGCAAACATACAATGAGAAGACTGAGGTCTTTCAAACAGCTACATGATGATTACGTGAAGATTGAGTCCAGCACAGACCAAAACACACCTTAAGCATCAGCATCAAGGCCAAAGTGTCCCACGGTGTATTTAACAGTAACAGTAAATCGCATCTACCTCCGCCAAGGCTCAACAATCCCTTTAAATTCAATCAGGCTACACTAGATTGCACACTCTCAAATATCAGTTTCCTAAATGATTTTATTGCATCAAGATCCATGAATTATTCTCTGGGGGAAAAAAAGAAATTATATGTTTTTTAAATAAAGACTAACCTTTTTTTAACAATGTTGTGGATCCGCCCTCCTGATCCAGATCTGAGTTCTTCCCTGACCTATACCACATCCTTCCACCTAGTTTCCTTGGAGGTTGTAATTATGAAGCATGCAGATTGTCAACAGACTGTATCTTTATCTACAAAATGACCACAGGCCATCTCTCTTAGGGGTCAACTTGAGAGATGGGGAAGAGTAATCAGGCGGCTGCACCTACTGAGTTCAATACCCACTGATTTCAAGACTTTCAAATACCAAACAAACCAATTGTCAGGGAACAGCTTGTTTTTTATTCCGATCCAGAGGCTTCAGTGATCTGTGAGCGTCTCAGTGATGAAACAGAGATGTGAAAGGCTGCATGCAGCGTCGTGCATCTGTTTCTTTTCACAGCAGAGATAGCGTGTGTGAAACTGCTGCTGCGTGGTGTGGATCGCTCTTTGCACGTTTGAAAGTGAGAACTTCCTCTAGCACACCGTTTATCCGAGGCCTGGAAACAAAGATTTGGGGTGGAGGGAGTGAAAATACTGCAGCGTTCAAAGTGACTTGATTAGAGACAGAAACATGTGCTCCCTCGCTCATATCTCTTTTGATCACTATCACGTGCAGCCGTGATTGCAGCAGTTATTTCAGAATCCCATATCAGGCGATCTCAATCAATTTGGTCCATCTTGTTGTAGATGGAGGCAAGCTGATGAATTAAACAGTGTATGATAAGAAGTGTTCATAAACGTCCTGTTGCATCTGTCACCCCCACGACAGAGAGCCAATATATTCAGAGCTGTAAGCTAATCACAACCCATTTAAAAACGACACCACTACATCACATCAATTCACCACGCTCGACTCAAACAGTGGTTCAGGTCGGGTTTGGCATCCATTGCGAGCACTGAATGGATGTCACGGTCGTTTTGCACAACTATGACTGACACTGAAAATTCGCAATCTGCACTCACCTTCAAAATGTGTTAAATAAACCTGATCACTTACTGTGGTTTTTCTCAAGAAGCTGCAGCCACTGCTCCTCGGAATCTGATCCACTAAATATTCAAACTTTGTGTACACGTCTCTCAGTTGTCCAGGAGGGAAGGGTTTTCTCTGAGCTATACCAAAATGTTTGAATTGAATTCCCCTGTGGATGAGGCTCGCCAACAAACCAGAGTAACGCCATATGGTAAGTGGACACCTCAGAGGAGGAGACAGGGATTCTGAGATAGAGCATCTGCTGAAGGTCTGCGATAATGACTGAGCAGGTCCCACTGAGGGTTAATGAAAAGGACTACTCACTCGATTTACCCACAATATAAAGACATGTATTTCTCTAACACTTCCACAAAAATCCAAAGATGGTTTACCTTTGGTATCTTAGGATATGAAAGTGGAAAAAGCCTTTTCTACACGCTCTCTATGAATTAGTATGTATGGTTCGACACAGCCTTCAGAAAAAACGTGAGTCTAATACTGACCTACTGACTGAGCAGGCTATTTGAGGCAGCAAGATGGATGGGTGATTATTCCTACCAACCTCCTGCGGAACCTCAAAAAAATATGATAATAAATTTCTATCAGCCGTGACACATGAAACCAGATTCAGTGTCTTCCTCCTCTCTGACAGAAGATATTGCACCCAGGCAGGCAGGGAGAGGGGCGGGGAAGGGGGGGGGGGGGGGCGAGGCTGCAAGTACCCTGCATCTTTTGTCTGCTTTTGGAGAAAAACGAGAGGATCGCATGTACGTGCACCACATGCTGCTCACCACGACTCGTATCCAGAGAGCGTGCACGTTTCAACACCTGGCCCCTCGGCTCGTCCACGTTCTGCCCCCGGTGCCGAAATCCAGCTGCAGCTCGGTGCGTGACTGGGGTGCGCCTGGTGTCTCATTCATGTGTCTCACAGGGGTGGTGGTGGTGGTGTGGTGGTGGTGGTGGGGGGTGCAGCCACTGAAAAGCTACTGGCTTCCACCAAAACAAGCGCACAATAGCAGCTGAGCCCCTTTGGAGCGGTGGTGGAAGGTGTGATGTATGAGGCCAGAGTGCACAGCGTAATTACAGAAGCAGGATGTGCGTGTGCAGATGTACACGCACGTACACGCACACCTCAGTAGTCGGAATATCCACACACGTTGATGCGCCCGTCCAGAATAAAGCACACACACACACACACACACACACACACACACAGAGCCATGCACAATGCGTAAAGCCAGCGCGTAAAGCCGGTTCCGACCCTGGGTCTGACTCTGGTTCTGTCTCGTTCCGCAGCGACCCACCTGCTTGTGTCGTATCCGTCAGATCGTAGCTCATGCCCGGGTAGTCCCTCAGCTTCCTGCCGCTCAGGTTCAGGATCCCGGAGCACACGGCATCGTCCAGGGTCCGGTCCAGGCTGCGGGCCGTGTACTGCTGCTGCTGCTGCTGCTGGGGGGGCTGGTGCTGCTGCTGTGACTGGCTGATGCCCGGGCTCCAGTGAGGACCACCGGAGTGCTGGGAGTTCTGGAGAGCAGCTCCCACACCTCCCTGACTAGACGCCATTTTCGTAAAAAAGAAATTACTCTTACAATAATAACAGCGCACAGCGGCAGTCTCTCCGCCCATGCGCACACTGGCCAGGGCGCATTCACCGGGACGAACGCTAGGGGATGGGCTTGTGAGGTGGTGGTGATGATGCTGCTGGTGGTGATGATGATGATGAGGATGATGCTGATGATGATGGTGAACAGGGTTTGGTGGCCATTTTAGGCTTTTAGCCTTTCCCCACCTGCTAATACCTACACCCCAGGAGGGCCCCTTCATAAAAACATACATATAATTTAGTCTCTAATGGGTGGAGGCCAGAGGCTGGTTACTGACAGGGATTTATCGCCATGATAAAAACTGTATAAGACACTGGAAATTGTAATGTGTCCCCGGTGCCACATAATGCATCAGATAGTTATATGCCAGATGCAAAAATCTACCATATAACAATAATTCACTGGGTGTTGATTATTTAAAAATAAAAAGAATACAGGTCAAATAGAACTGTGTAGAAAGGAAAATAGAATGAAATACAATGATGGAATGATTATATTAAATATCTAAGTTAAAAGCACTTTGTTGGCACAAAATGTCAACCTGGTTTTATGGGATAGTGTGAAAGTGAATCTCCTCAGATGATGTGATAGTTTCTAGAGAAGCTTTCTTTTGAGTGAGAAATGTATGGGTTCTTAAGGGACTTTTTTTATTTCTACCCAATTTAACAGCAGAGGGATGGTAAACTTGCCCAGATGTCTCTTTGGTCGACCCAAGCACCAGTCAACTGCCCCACAGGTCCACTGGTCGGCCCAGAGTCACACCCAGTCAGCCCAGGTACTGCAGGTGTCCCTCTAGTTAGCCAAAGCATCCCATATGGGCCAAACCCAATGTCCCATAACTCTCCCTCTGTTGACCCAATTGCCAATCTGATAAGCTCTGCAGTGATTCTTAATTAGAACTATATATATACATATATATTAAATACCATTTTAATGCATATATTTATACCACACCTGCTTATATACTTATTGCAGTCTATATGCATCTTGTTCAACGTCTCTTTACACATAATGCACAAATACAGTATCCGCGTGCAATCACCCTGCGTCACTGCACTTTACTCAAGTACTTTTTCTATTTTTCTCTTATCTCTGTATCTTTTATGTTCATTCATTTCATTTCATTTATTTGTTGATTCAACAAGGACACGGCTCATTAATCCACAGCAAAATGACTGTAAATGAGTGAGAGTTAGCTCAACAGGCAAATGTGTCCCTGGCCAGTTTGGAAAATGGCAACCTCCGATTAAAATGAAAAGAGTTGTTAGTCAACACATACAAGCAATATATACAGACTAGCGTTCAGACAGGTACAATGCATAGCAACAAGTAACAACACAACATATGAGACGAAGCACAGCAAGTAAAAACCAACAAGAGACAAGCTGCAGGCAGTCAGCTAAAGTCAATGGTCAGTCAGTATATTCTAATGTGCACATATCTGATTATCAATAAGCCTTTTATTCAGCTGACCAGTGAAAGAATGATAATTACTTGCTTTTCTTATCGGAATTGGTAACAGATTTAATTCTTTAGATGCTTGTTACTAACTTGACCCCTTTCCCGGAGTTTCTGTGCCTTATCCCCCGCGTCAGAGGGCGCAATGGTGGATCCAGTTTGGTGGATTCTGTATCGTGCCAGCTGATCGTAGTGGTAATGGAGGATCCTTTGTCGCGTTGGCATCGGATGGTGGTGGACCACGGCCGAGGCGACGGCTGATGATGGATCCTAACTGGCGGCAGTGGACAATGACTGTGGACTATAGTGGATCCAATCTTGATGCTGGATCGTGATCTTGCTGGCTGCTGACCAGAGACTATGATTGCAGCAGGACTACTTGATAGTATTGAAGTTATCCTCCAAAAATGTTTACCCTCATCGATGCTGCTAAAAATCTTTAATCCCGATGATGTTTTCCTACACTTGACATCTATTGCACTTCTGTCGGTCCTGGGAGAGGGATCCCTCACATGTGGCTCTCTGAGGTTTCTACATATTTTTACCTGTTAAAAGGGTTTTTAGTAGTTTTTCCTTACTCTTGCTGAGGGTTAAGGACAGAGGATGTCACACCATGTTAAAGCCCTATGAGACGAATTGTTATTTGTGAATGTGGGCTACACAAATAAAATTTGATTGATTGATTGATTGATGCTGTCCCGGAGAACGCTGACTGGTTATAAGCACCTTTTATTGTCTATTCTATTCTTTCGGACACCTGTCTACCTCAATGTGACAATCTGTTGCAATAACAAGGGATCGAGGAAGTTTATCTTACATTATCTTGTCGAACCCCCCTCCACCTGTGAAAATTGTGGCCCCCCCTTACGGCCCCTGATTTAGAAAATCCCTACATCCACCCCTGGCCTGTGCGAATAATGTGCATGATGACACAATAATAAAAAAATCTATACATATATTAAAAAAAAAGGAGGAAGCAATGTGCACATGAAGGATCAACCATCTCATTTAAAAGTACTGCGAGTGAATATGTATGAGCAGTGAAGCAGCCTCGTCCCTAAAGGAGGCGTCCTCTCTCCCGGATCTCCAGTCCGACATCACGCCTCCTGGCAGATTGCGTGTTGTGATACAAAACACATCGTCGTCGCAGCCCCCCCCAAAAAAATGGTGAAGCAGTAGCATGACACACGTTGTAAGTTACCGTCTCGGCCACAGGTTCCGGAGCTATGTGCATGCAGTGTGCTTGTTTATCCTGTGCGGTCGCTCGGTTGGTTTTTGTGGCGACTCTTCACTGCTGCAACTGAGCTGCGTTAGCTTGTATCTGCAGGGTTAGCAGCTGGTGGTGGTGCTGCAGATGGAGGTGGGTGATTGCATGCGTGTGTGTGTGTGTTTGTGTTGTTGTTATGCCCGTGACTGATGAATGGTGGAGAAGACGAGGCTTGGTTGTAAGTATTTCTCCTGTAGAGGCTAACGCTAGCTCACCTGCTAACTGGAAGGGGGGCGTGCAGCTACAGCTAGCTGAAGCTAACGTTAGCTAAGTGAAGGGAAGACAGCCTGGGGGAAGTCCAGGCCTTTTTTGACACTGAGCTACAAATGGACTAAAGCAGCACCCAGAATATATGTTTAATCTTATCATCAGGTTAGAACAGCCACACGACGTGGTGGAGTGACGTGACGTTAGCTTGTGCAAGTTCTTCCGAATTCCCACATATGTCTGAGCAGTTGTATGTGGGTGAAGATTAGCACTTTAGCTCAGTGCAAAGTTCCTCTGTGTTTACAATCTGACCGTGTGAAGGAAGTGATGCTGAACGAGCCAAATCATCTGAAGTGACTCAACCTGCAGACACAGACTCCTCCTGTCCTCCTCCCCCCCCCTCCCAGGGAGGTGACTCCTCACTGACCCTGAGGAAGAGATGCACAGTCTGTGCACACAATGTAAAGCATGACAGACCTTTTTCATGGACTCCAATGTTCCAATAGAAACCTGCTGAGTAGAATAGTCTGAATAAGTCACTGCCACCGATGACCTTACCTAGGATAAGGTCACACTCGGGACAAATGCTCTTTATTCATGCAGTGCTTTTCTAGTCTGGATGATCACTCTGTGCTTTATGGTGCAGGTTTGCCCTTCACACACTCACATTCATACAGTGCATGTGTGCAGCGTGTGGAGTACTTGCATTCTTAGTCGCATTATTCAGACATGTATTGTCTTAATCCCATTAGAACATCCTATTGGAATTTTCATAGGATAACATCTCTCTTGCCATCAGGGCCGCTCGGCTTTGCAACGGCCTTCCTGAGCAGATAAAGCTTGCAGAGTTGGTGACTTCTTTTAAATCCTTTCTTAAAAAAACATTTTTATAGACTTCCCCTGTGTTTTCATAATTTCCTGTCATAATTACTGATTTGATGTGTTCAGGTTTTCATATAGCTCACTTAATCTTGAACACTACCTGGTTTCCGACTGGCATCCTTGTCACATTGCATCCAGCTGATTATTTCTCTTATATATAGAATATTCTCCGAGCAACTCATGCAAACCTAATCAAAACCATGACTTATTCAGGTAAATAGTCAGATTTTTGATTTTAGTAGAGCAGGTCACTGTCATCCTCTTATTTATATATAAGAATTAGCAGTTTGTCAGTTATCTTATAATTAAATTGGATTCATCTGTTTCTTTGTTTTGCAGTTTGAGAATGGCGGATAAAAAGGGAAAAACTGTGATCAAAACAAGGAAAGAACAAGAAAAGATTAAGAAAAAGGTAAGGAGGTTGGGGTAAATGTAATATTACATATCATTTAGTGCTTTTCAATTAATATATGTGCATGTGTATTAGTAATCACCATCAACATTTTGAAATTTTGACATAAGGGATAAAAACTCATAACTATATGCTCTGCATGTCTCTGTTTGACATTTTAGGAGGAAGAAAAAGCAGCAGAGGTTTTTGAGGAGTTCTTGGCCTCTTTCGAGAGCAACCAGAAAACCGGAGTAAAGACTTTTGTCCGCGGTGGTATCGTGAATGCAACTAAAGGTCAGCAGCTAAAATTTCATCACTCTCAAATTAGCATAATAATAGGACGCAGCTAGCTCTCATTTCTGTTCCTCTGTGAAATAATTAGGAGTTCTTAGTATTTTAAATGAGAAAAAGGAGAACTGAAAAGATTAACTAAAGAAAACCATGCTGACTCATAGTTCCCACTTTGAGCCCAAATAGTGTGCTCTGCATTATCACACTGATGTGAATAAGGCTCTTTCAATACTGAGCAGTTTTTAAACCTACTCTTACACATGAAGACTGTGCTTTTAATCTAAATGTTAACTACAAAAGCAGCTGCAGGATGGAGACTTAATTCTGATCAGTCTGTCATGGAAGCTGCTCAGACAGAACGGGGGCAATTACAGAGCCATCTCCTCTTTTTACTCATCTAAATCCTCCTACCTAAATTACAGTTTGAACACCTTGTGAATTGTGGAGTTGTCAGTGGTCATGAACTTCTGTCCTTCTCTTCAGAGGAGGAAGCAGCAGAGGTCAAGAAAAATAAGCTGTATCGACCTCCGACAAAGTTTGTCCCTGGGTCCCAGAATGTCTCCCCAGTATCATCCTCTGAAAGCAGAAAGGCTGTAAGATGCATTTTAATGTCTACGTGATGGCGTAATTACTGAAATCAGTATAAATGCAAACACAATATTCACACTGATCTTTAAATGCTGTTTACGACCTCTCACTTCGGGCGGTGCACTTGTACAAATCAGTTCTAATGGCTGCCTGTTTGATCCACAGACATTTAAAAGAAGGACAGATGAAAAGAAGAAGAGTAATCTCGAACTCTTCAAAGAGGAACTTAAGCTGTAAGTGTTTTTATTTCAAATCAACCTGATCTTTTTTTATATATTCTATTTGCATGTGCCAGCCTGTTTTTAATATCTTTTTAAAAAAAAATGCAGAATACAAGAAGAACGTGAGGAAAGGTATAAAAGGAAGAAAAATGACCCTGGCACAGGAGGAGGAAGTGTTGGAGGTGGAGGAGGAGCATATGGCGATCTGGATATACCATTATCAGGTCGATCAAGTAAGGGTCTCGTCAATATCAATGTTTTACTCGTAGAAAATGTTGCTATCCTCTAAATCAAGTTGAGCTTGCTTTTCTTCACCCTCAGCATTATATGATGACCTGACTGTGCCAACCACCACTAACCTCTACATCAGCTGCATTAGCCCAAAGGTAAAGGAGCACTCTGCCTTTGTTTGGCTCAGGGCAGCCCAGAGGAAGCTTTCTCACTCTCACACTGGTTTTGTAATATTTCAGATGAATGAGGAGTTGCTGTGCAAAGAGTTTGGTAAGTATGGTCCCCTAGCCAGTGTGAAGATCATGTGGCCCCGCACTGACGAGGAGCGCAACAGGACCTCCAACAGAGCCTTTGTGGCGTTCATGACACGGAAAGACGCAGAGCGAGCCCTGGCTTCACTCGATGGTACGGTTGACTCTTATAAATAGCTTTTTGCGTTATATAATAACCATCCTCCCTTTTGCTTTCTATTGTATGTTTATGTTCCACACTGACTGTGCTTGAGGAATAACGCTTTGTCTTGCAGGTAAAACGATTATGGGTTTTGAAATGAAGCTGGGGTGGGGAAAACCAGCTCGCATTCCACCTCAGCCTCTCTACACACCGGTGGGGGTGAGGGCCACGCCGCCTCCCCCTTCCGGTCTGCCTTTCAATGCCCAGCCGAGGGGTCGCTTCCGCAATGACTTCACTAAGCCACTGGGCGTGTCCAAAGGGGAGCTTGACAAGGTAAAACTTTGTCTGGGGACAACTGTGTCACCGGTATTCCTCTGTAATGTGAATTTTCACTCGGCTCTTTATGTTCATTTCTCTGACAAGTAATTTATGTAAAAAAAAATTAGAGAAGGATAAGGCTTTTAAATGAGATGACTGAAAATATATAATTTTAGGCCTTTATGCTAAATTAAAATGCATCAGTCCAAACTGCACCAACTTCTCCATCTGACTCGGAATAAATCCATGTGTAAGAAATTTATTACATTAATCACTGTTACAAAAAAGGGAAATATATTAGGATGTTGTTGCATGTTTGTTTGTTCATTGAATTCATCTCCATGTTCATGTAGTGCTGTATTACAGGATGCAGTGCTATGTGCAATGCAGTAACAGTTTGACTGTGTGTAGCATTAATGCCTTTTAGCTCTCAAATCTGTCAGATAAATGTAGGTAGTTTAGACGGTTCAGCATTGTAGAATAATTTAGAGTAATTCACCTTTGTCACCCTGCCCCCTCCTCCATTTCACTGACTGTGAATGCTATCGTGGTTCTCTATGCTGTATGTATCCTGCAGCGTTTCATCTGTACAAGTACTCACTTATTAATATTTTCACTATTTGGTTTGACTTCACAAACAGACTCTGTCCGAAGCCGTAGTCAAAGTGGTTATCCCAACCGAAAGGTACAAACACTCTTCTTACTACGACTGACCAGCTGTTAATAACACAAGTGTTACAGGACGGAGGCTGTGGTGCACTCCTCTTATGTCCCTAGAGCAGGAAGTCCCAGGAGCTGTTTCTGCATTTGATGTATAGCACAAGCATTCACCTCAGACTCTTTGTAGTGTAACACTTTCCGTTGTAAGGGGACAATTTGACATCCTAGCTGGGGGTGCTTATTGTAGATGTCAGAAGTCACTTCGGCCTCAGATTTCCGTGCAGTGAATGTTCTTAGCATATTTTATACAGACATTTGTATTTTCTCCTGTACTTTTTTTCAGTAATTCCTTGTTGTTTTGCAGTGAAGAGCTGCAGACTTTGTAAATGACTGTAAGCTTTATTGATTTATTCCAACATCTTTGAGCCCTGGGTTTCCCGTGGGCTGGCTGAGACACTGCAGACCCATACAGCTAGAAGGCAGATTCGATTTTAAATATTAACCCGAGCCGTGATTATGTCAGCTGTAGGTGGATGCCAATTCTAAAAACTAGGTAATGAGAAACAATAAATATGAATGTTTGACTGCGGTGGCAGATGAGACACAGAGTCAGCAACACTGCATGAACAGACTGCACACATACTCCACAGTAACTATTCTACAGTATGAAGCTTCTTGTTGAAATGTTATCAATCATATGGTGATGTAAATCTGTCTCTTTCTAGTTATCGTTCTGAGATTCTCAGGCTTTTTTATTTCCTTACATGAGAATCATTTACTCCCTCGGACATGGAGCCCAACAGAATTACATTGAGACCATAAGTTTGTTGACCATACCACAGAAAAAAAGAAAATGTATGAGTTTTGTAGTTGAGATGAGGTAGTGGTCATAATAACAGTCTGGCATAGTCATAATAATTAGTTTCTTCCCTTCAATCAAGGCAAAATGGCAAAACTTTAACTGTGGATTGTGGCTTTCAACACAAGTCATTATTTATGAATGGATGTTATGATTGAAAGATTTTTTTTTTTTACCTGGAAATATTAAAACACGCTGACACAGTGCTTGTTCCATTTAGATGGGGGGGGAAGGGACTGACAGTTTTGTGTAATATCACCTCATTATGTAACATGTGTTTAGATAGTGAATGCCATTGAATAACACTGTCGGGGTCAGTTTCAGTCAGCCAGCAGTTTGCATGGGCCAACAGGTCACTGTGAACAGGTATCAGAGAACTCATGTAGTATCTGACAGAGACAGTTTGACACAAACCTTGGTCTGATACTCTCCTCTCTCTCCACAGGAATCTATTATTACTTATTCACAGGATGATAGAGTTTGTGGTGCGTGAAGGACCTGTATTTGAAGCCATAATAATGAACAAGGAGAAAAACAATACAGACTACAAGTAAGCGCTGCCGTACCTTTTAGTGGGTTGTTCTCCTAAGTTACCTTCTGAAGACGTAAGTAGTAAAGTATGTTTAATTTCCTCCTTCTTTGCTGCCTCAGGTTCCTTTTTGACAACAAAAGCCAAGATCATGTGTACTACCGCTGGAAACTGTTCTCCATTCTCCAGGTATTTCCTTATTAAAAAGGTGCCACCTTCAGGGGTTGGTCTAGAAATCTGAAAACCTGTCAATACTAATAATTTACTTGCTGATCAAATTTGTATTGGGAAAACCAATTTGAATTCTCCCTATCCTTTCCAGATAGATATTTTACCCCATAAAAATCCAACTGGTGTAGCTCTATGTAGGTATCCATGTATCTGTCCTCCATCTCTTCCACAGGGTGAGTCCCCGACAGAGTGGAGAACCACAGATTTCCGTTTGTTTCGAGGAGGCTCCTTGTGGAGACCCCCTGTCCTACACAACTACTCTCAGGAGGAAGAGGGGACAGAAGCAGAGGAAGAAGCTTCTCCTGAGGAGGAGGTGAAGAAAGGGCAGCTCAGAAATGAGTAAGTGTGTCTTACGGGCCTTCACAGGTTTGTAAATGTAGTCAAAAGAGTAAAATGTAGACCTCTCATGCGTTTGTACACACCATTTCAGGCACAGGCTGAGACTGGAGATGTTGCTTAAAGAGCTCACCCCAAGCCGAGAAGATATAGCCGGCGCCATGCTGTTCTCTCTTGAGCGGGCAGATGCAGCGGAGGAAGTCGTGGGACTCATCGCTGAATCTTTCGCTTTGCTTCAGACGCCCCTTCAGAAGAAGGCTAGTGGCTTCTTTTAGGTCTTTATATCCACGAGCTTACACAGAATGTGTTTGTAAAGTGTTTTTGTCCACGTTCCCACAGATTGCCAGATTGTATCTCGTGTCAGACATCTTGCATAACTCGTGTGCCAAAGTCGCTGGTGCATCATATTATAGGAAATAGTAAGAGACTTGCCACAAAGAATCTTCAACACATTTATAACATTCTGTTTCTTCTCCGTCAGTGTTGACGTGTTTTTGTCCTTGTCTTTTCAGTTTTGAAACAAACCTATCCCAGATATTTGCAGACCTTAATGCAGCACACAAAAATATACAAGCCAGGCTGCAGGCTGAGCAGTTTAAGGTATTTCTGTCTTTATTTGCCTCACACAAGGACATTTGCCCAAAAAGAACCACCATAAATAAATCATTTTCATATCTTATCTCCATAGCAAAAGGTCATGAGTTGTTTTAGAGCATGGGAAGACTGGGCCATATACCCCGAGCCTTATCTCATCCACCTTCAAAACATCTTTCTGGGCTTTGCCAAAGCAGTGGAAGAGCTGCCGGAGACAGCAGAGGTGAGCTCAATGTTCTTCGGCTCATTATGGACACTATGACCTTTTTCTAATGACATTTCGACAATTGGACAGCTGTTTATGTTCAAAATGTAGTAGAACAACACACAAAAACACCAGCAGTACAAAAGTATATGTCTCCTTGTAGAAATCATCCTTTGAGCTGGATGGTGCGCCCATGGACAACGCACCAATAGATGGGTTACCTTTGGACCGAGCTCCTGTGGACGACCTGGACGGCTGCCCCATGGGCTGGGACCCTCTGGATGGAGTCCCCTCCGATGACTTGGATGGCGTTCCTTTAGGAGTCGTTGTGGATGACATCGATGGAATGCCCTGTGAGTAACATGCTCCTTCGTTTCCTGTTCCTGTCATTCATTATCTGCCCAAGTCAGGTGTCTCAGATCAATACAGTGATCCACCCCATTGTGTAGTTGAGTGTGTACTCTGGTCTCCATGGGAACACGTCATGCAGTGGGGTTTTCTTCAGGGATTAGAAAAGGTCATCAACTTAATTAAATGCAATTGTAAACTATAATCATTATGTGACTTTTGGCATTTTGGACACTTTCACAACTACTCTGTGGGGTCTGGATTAACCATCCAAAATTTAATCAGACAAAAAGAATGGGTCTTGATCCTGATCCAGCCATGGCTGGGTTTTTGTAAGCACACTTTAATGGATCGTTCAGACTTTCAGACCATATTCAGATAATAGAAGAAGAAAAAAAAGTGGAAGTGAGAGTTGCCCAGGATCGCTTGAAACTAAACAGTTCATTTATTTTCTCCATTAAAGTAGAAAGACTACAAAGTGCTGAATTGATATCAGATGTTAACAAATACATTTCAAGTGAAGGTAGATGCAGCCTACATAGCTGATAGGATATACATGTCATACAACATTCTATAGTGAGCTTGCTAAATTGCATTGTCAAATCCAAACTATCTGGCTAATATAAATAATGCAACTAAAACTTGAACCTTGGTTAGGACTTTCAGGTGTTGAGACATCTTTCAATTATACTCTGTCCTTGTCCTGAACCAGCTGTCTTTCTTTCTTTCCCTCAGTGGATGACGGCAACGCTCCCCTCTCAATAGTGCCTTTGTCTAAGTGGGAGAAGACAAGTGATACCGGGACTTTTTCTGACGGTAAATCAGGTCAAGATAACTCTGTATAATATCACTTCCTCCTGCGATCCTGCTCATCTTTCTCCTTTGTCTCTCAGCAAAGGCCAAGTCTAAGTGGGACACGCTGACGGAGCAAGACGGTGAAGATGAAGTGAATGTCAGGTGAGCACCCAGTGGTCGTTCTCAATGCATCATCTGTGAAAAGCATTCACAGTTCTATATAAAACACCAGAAATGATTATGGAGATTTACAGTTGTCCTCTCCCTCGTGGCGACAGCGTCAAGTCTCAGGACGTGGAGGAGGACTCAGAGAGTGACAGCACTGATGAAGACTCCGGCAGTTCATCAAAATATGAAAGTGCAGACTTCCAGAGCTCCCTCCGAAGCTTTCAGATGTCTGAGAGCAAACGTAAGAAGTTGAGAGAGCTGGAGGCAAGTGCACATCTTTTGAATCTCTATCTAGGTTAGCTGAAAATAGAGTTTGAAACACCGTGGTCATTTTTAGTAATCACTGATAATTGAATAGTACAGTAAAGGTCATACATTAAGGACCAATAGTTTGCTGCCTGTCTGTCGTGTGATTCTTAACCATTCTGAAAATATTTGAAAGTTTCGAGATAAGAACTGATAAAATGGGTCTGACACAGGTGAAGGTTGTGAAGTTCCAAGATGAGCTGGAATCTGGCAAGAGGCAGAGAAAGTCTGGAATGAACATACAACAACAAGTGGAGCACTACAGAAACAAACTGCTGCAGAAGGTGAGCTATTGGAAAGCTATTAGCATAGCTTTGAATTTATATTTCAATCTTTTAATCGTACATAAATATTCTGATATATCACACATTTAATTATACACTGTTAATATTAACACCTAGTATTTTTTCTTCAGTGGCACAGATGTGTCATTGAAATGGTCTTAAATTACAAACAGGGGTAAAATGAAGGAAAGTGCTTGTTATAAGTACTGAACATGAAGAAAATAACTACTACTGATGTAACAAAAATCAGACAGTAATGTGAAACAGCACAGCCTCAGGGCCAGCAGTAAGAGGTCTGTAGATTTAGTCCAGTGTGCGCCACCTACAGGGAAGTAAAGTTTAGCAAAAAAATGTAGGCTGCCTTTTGTGTTGAATCTGCCTTAATTTAACTGGAGCCGAGCTTCTGTTGGATACTAATCATCATTTTAGTTTGGAGAACTTCGTCCAAAGAAGAAACTAGAGTTTATATAAATTATATTTAATATATATATATGCATACAAGACTGCATTTAAATTCCCTAGATCCAGATTTGTATTTGGATCTGCACCAATTGGAATACACTCAAATGTCAGATTTCCATCAAGACGATCAAAATCCATTATAATTCCCTGAGAAATTAAGGAAAATGTGTGAAAACGCCCTATTTCACAATAATATAAAAGTGAAAAAACGATCCTGGATCCCCAGCCAAATTGAATGGGCATTCTTCCAAGCTTCATGTTAATGCGTCCTGTAGTTTTGCATAATCTAATAAGGATTGTGGATCATTGACAGTTAATATTTTAGCTAAATAAAAATATAAATAAAGCGTCTCAAAGAATGGAGCTTCATGTTGGGAATTTTCATGTGATATGGTCTTTTCCAATGTTTCCATTTCATTGCGTCTTGCACTGGTCGGACATTGACCGATTTGCTCCCCCTTGTAAAGAACCTGCAGGCTGTTGAATGCAAATGTGTGGGATATTGTTTTACAAGCCAGTTCCATCTGGTGCTTTGCATAGAAGCAGCTATCTGATCACACGGTAATTTGCTTCCGTCTACTGCAGGAGTTTGAGAAAGATGAAGAAAAGACAGAGAGATCATCATCGAAGTCCAAAGACAGGTCAAAAGAGGACAGAAGGGACAAAGACAGGAGCAAAAGAAGTGAAGATGGAGACAGAAAACAAGGACGGAGTCGAGATCCAGATGACAAGACTCAGAAATCGCGGAGTATCTCTCCTCTAAGGTTAGTCCCCTAAGAGGTTGTTTTTTTGTAACGTACTGAAGTTTTCACCCTGATTGACGTGTTTGAAATCACTCCCCTATTGTTTCCGCTCATTTAACAGGAACAGGTCTCCTAAACGGTCCAAACGTTCCAAATCACCGTCTCCTGACCGAAAGGCAGGAAAGTCCAGATCCCGGTCACCTCACCGCTCCCACAAGAAGACGAAGAAGAGCAAACATTGACTCTCAGCTCGGGAACTTGACCTCCATTCGCTTGCTGGTGTCCATGGGTTGGACGCTGCCCCCCCGCAGCGCTCTTTAAACAGACGGACACTTCAGTACGCCGAGTCCTGACTTACACTATCATGCAAGATTCAGCACCCTTTTGTATCATGAAGTTTGAACACTGTAACTAATTAAATATATTTTGTTTTAATGTTTGTTTTTAAAATGTCAACCAGAAATGTCGCTGCAAAGATCCGACACAAAAATAAATCACTCTTGGTGATGAACTGTGTGTGTGTGTCTGGAGGAAATGATTGATAGGGCCAGGTATCAAATTAGTATTCTACTGAATTGATTTTCAAGGTTACAACAAAAGCTTAACCAGCAGTTTCTGTGTGGATTTTTATTGAGGAAATTAAGAGAGCATCATTTGGTTGTTTACAAAAGCAGTAAGTAAGCAATGTTACATAGTAAATTTACAGTACTATTTTATATAATGAAATGTGCTTTCATTGGTCAAAGAAATGTATCAAAAGTATTTCAGAGCCAGTACTCACTGAAAAAACCTATGATACCCAGCCCTGATCAGTTGGAACCGTGTACAGATTTCCTGTATCAAACACTGTATGTACTGTGATCCGCTGAAATGCTTCTTACTTGAGGACAGCTTCAATTTTGAAAAGCGATCTAGATTTCTTAGGCACAAATAGTTTGTAAATGACATTTCAAACCACTTTGCTCTCAGGACAAATGGTTACATCTGTTAACACAAAGACGCATTAAAATTTGAGACGGACATTAGGACAGTGTCTTGCACATGTTAGGAGTTAATTACTCTGAAATGTGGAAGCAAAAACAGACTAGTAAGGTGCCCATACTATTAAAAATAGCTTTCTAGCTACACTGAGTCTCCATACAGCTATAACTTTACACATCTGAACAGGTTTCGTTTCAGCTCAAACCACACAGACAGTTGGCTTTCAGGCCTAGTCTCCTTTTTCTTAATGCCAAAACCATTCACAGTTGCTTGGTATTAAAAAATAAAAAACAGAAATGTGACAGGGAAACACAACACGATCTGCTTTGTAGAGTCAATTTCTTCCACCCGTTCTCTCATCCTCCATTTTAGGGTCCATGTTGTCCTGAAGATGCTCCGGACAACTGTCTCAGAGCAGTAACCGTTCGGTAGTTGGGTGACAATCGATGGCTCCTGTCGGGCTGAAACGCATCTGTAGGACCAGTGTTCACGAGACAGGCCTGAACGTGAAGATTTTCACCCCGAGTTGCTCAGAACTTCTTTACGTTGATGAAAACCTTGATGGCTCCCGTGAAGTCGGCAGAGAGAAGCACCTCCGTGTGGTCTGTCTTCAGGGCTCCTGCAAAGGGAGGCACAGTGTTACAGCAATGATATGACCGTCCTGTCATGTGAACTGAACATGAAAGAATTGAAGTGAACGTACCTGAGGGTATTGTTTCTGAGTCTTCAGAGTCCAGGCTCTTACACTCTGCTTCTGGTTTCTCTGCCGTGGTGTCTGGTGGAACAATAAGGCCGGGGTGGGGTGCAAAGATGGCGGAGGTGACCACTGCATTGTGTGCTGAAAGAAAATGTAATTAGTGAGAGTAAAAGTGGCTCAAAAATTACACAGGAAGTGTTTTTTAAAATGCGGTTTGTGATTCAACACTCATCACAGTTACCTTTAATCCCTTCCCAGAAGTCATTGCGGTCTCGTCGAACAGATGTGAACTTGCTCAGGTCGTGGTAAGTGCTCCAGATGTACACGTACTTATCCTCTGAGCCACTGACAATGAACGAGTAGTCATGGCTGTAGGAAGACAGTCACACAATACATCATTCTTTGCATAACCGGTATAGCCCGACATATCCAAGTGTTACAAGAGCTGTTTTCAGACATGATCTCTGGAAAATGCTTCTGCTAATTATGGATTTAAAATATGAAGAAAAGCAGCAGGAGATTGTCCGAGTTAGATTTGTTCTCAAAAAGAGGAGAATGTTATTCAGGGAGAGGCTGCATCTGGGGACATGACGTGTAAATCGTCTCTTATCTCTGGAATCTCGTCTCTCCAAATTGACATATTGGTCAGTGTCGCTGTGAATCTTGCTGCCATATTCTCCCATGGGACTATTTATTATGGGACTGGTTGGAAAAGTTCTCCAAAATGTCCGGAGTAACAGTTTCCAACATTTGCACTCTCACAACACGAGGTAAGCGCCGGACTGAAGGCCCCTTCAGTATCAACAATGCTAGTTCAAAATGCTCCAAGCAAAGTCATCCTCACCTGAAGCTGGCCTTGATCTGGCTGCTGCTGTTGACGTAACCCTTGTACTTCATGGACAGAGACAAGTCCCTCAGGTCATAAAGGCGAATGCGGGAATCATTTGAGGTCACCAAAATCTGTGAAGGACAAACAGGACATTTGTCTTAAAAATAAATCTCGCTGATATACTTCATTACATGGACATCAGTCATCCTGTAGATGTATGTGTAGTGGAAATCAGATGTTACCTTATTCTCTCCAGGTAGAGGTTCGATGCCGGTGATTTTGCGTCCTACTTTGTTCCTGCCTCTGGTGGACCTCACGTGAATTTGGGTGTGGTATTTCAGACGCTAAAGTGACACACAAACAGAATGATTGATTGGATATAACGCTGGAATGAACACTGTCTGGACATCAACTGATAACAGATAAAGAAGAAAGAAGGCTGATCTGGTTACCTCTGTGTCGTAAAAGATGCATCGGCCGTCGTAGGTGCCAATTACAGCATACTTCCCATTCTGGCAGAAGTTGGCAGCAGTAATGAGACGCGTCTGGCCGTCCACCTCGTTCCAAAGCGCTACCTTCTTGTCAGGAATGTTCCAGAGCCGTAGCTTCCCATCCAGAGAGCCGCTTAAAAAGTACCTGTCATCCTGAGAAACAAGGAAAAAGTGTTACTATAAATACATTTGGATAGAAGCCTGGTTTGTGTGGAGACAAGTAATGCAACGCGAGTCAACTTACTCTGGGATGAAAAGCAATGGCTGTGACAAAATCAATGTGCTGAAAGCAGCAGAGACACTCTCTCCTGGATATGTGCCATAGTCTGACGGTTTTATCCATGGAAGAGGAGAGCAGGAAAAAGTTCTAGATTGAGACAAAAATAGAAAAATTGTTACGAGATCAAACTCAGCCGTGCAATTCTCTAAAATATGTGAAGAGCAGGGGACAAAAGGGTGAAGATGGGACAATAAGACAATCACCTTAGACCAGGACAAGTCCAACAGGTCAGCTGTATGACCCTTGTACTTGCAGAAGGGGATTTGACGGAAAGGGGCGTTCCTGTCTTCTGTGTCTGGGTCCTCTGGAACACAACTTGCCTAGGGTAAGAGTTAATTATGTTATGAGCCACAAGATTAAAATAATCACACCATTAGCAATTTATTCTGGAGGCCTGACACCCCATAAATCAAAAGTCATTAATGTCACTCACCCCAGGATCATTGTCAGATTTCGAGGAACATAAACTTTCCTGAGACGGAGATGGTGAAACGCGACCTGGAGGAACAAAAAGAAAAATATTACAGCCAAAGCTGAGCTTCTGAATTAAAATAATCACTCATCTTAGACACCAAATCTGAGCTGCTGATGAGGCTACCTTCAGTGTTGTACTTTAATCTCATGTTATTGAAGTAGTCAAAGGCAGTCTTCAAGACCCAGATGCGAACCACGTTATCTTGGCCTGCAGTAGCCAGCAGCCTCCCACAGTGAGAGAACTTCATCGTCCAAACAGCACCCTGAGACCGAGACGACGATACAGTGGTACATCAGTGCACATCTATAATTAAACATGAGAAACAAGTCGAACTGAGCTCCTCTCACCATGTGCTCTCCACTCAGGTCCTGCACGACCTTAATCTGATCAAAATCAAAAGGACCCTTGAAGCTGTGCGCTGCCTTGAACTTGGCAGGCCGGGTGTACGGCATGCCCTCATCGTCACTGGATGACGGGTCGTCCTGATCTGTGTGAAACACTGAGCCCACAAAAGAAGAAAAAGTCAGAACTGAGATTATCAAAACTTGCACGACAGCAGAGGCATTCATAATTACTGAGCATGTGTTGTCTTTAAAAATAATGTAGAAGCTCAGACTGATTAATTTAGCAAGTGCTCTGTGGGAGCAGGTACATTTTCTCTATTTCTTTATAAATATGTAGAGTTCCATCCACAGGTAATATCAATACTTTTTAAAGTGAAACATGTTCTCCTCATGAAATAGAAAGAGTTAGTCAATTAGAAATTAGAATCAAGCTGTTTATCCTGTGATATTATTGTCAACATAATTTTACACATAGCAATCTCTACCTGCATTGTGTTGTATTTTGAATTATTAATATAAAACTAATCACCCTATTTGAGTAGCTTATGTGCAGTGTAAATTATAAAAACCCACACTATACTGTATAATCTAGTTTTGAGCAGCACATTAACAATTATATTTTCTCACACTGAACCACACGAGTACATTTGAAGTGTTTAGTTGTCTTCAGAAACCGCTTTAAATTGCTGTGTTCTTTTACCTTCATCCCGCACACTTTTGACTTTGTTGACTGCCTTCTCTCCGTATTCCCCGGCCAGATGCTTGGCTTTCTTCACAGACTTGCCCAGGAACTTTTTAAACTGGGTTCTGTTCATAAAAATGGTATGAACAGTATACAAAAAATATTAGATCTTGTAATCTGAAGGGGAAACATGATTTTCCAGCAAAACGATTCAACAAGTAACTAATCCTTACGTTTTCTGTTTCAGTTTCCCTCCATCTGTGTCCGTCAGTGGAGCCTGAGACTTTTCATCATCATCTGACTGTGCTGCATCGTTCCTGTTAGGAACAGATACCACAGAAAATATAACATTTGTTAAAATGTAGGGGAAATGTTTTATACATATTTAAATCATCCAAAGACAATAACACTGCAGAGCCTGATTTGATGGTTTGTCTGGATTCATTATATTCTGTCCATGTTTGACTTTTAGTTGTATAGTGTGTTATATTACCGCACAAACTGCTTATTTTTAAGTTTGAAGTGTGACTCTAACACTGTTTTCCTTGTCTTTTTTATTTTCATTTTATGAATGCATCCAAGTCTTCAAAACACACTGGGTCTCTCACTTGACAGTTTATGTAAGGGACATATAACCCTGCCCCCCCCCTCCACTGAGACAAATCAAGTCATCAGCGCATACAGAGAAAATATTCTCTTCTTACGTAATGTACTCCTTGGTCCTTCTCATGATGTGCAGAGTGAGAGGGTTAATTCCAGCGGGGAGTTTCTCTTCTGCCTGGATCAGAGGGATCTCTTCACCAGTGTCCAGATTCTTGATCATCACACTAGCCAGGATTTCCTATTTTAAGAAATCAAACATTTGGTGTGTGGAAGGTTGGGAGAGGGAATGTGCAAGAGGTTGACTTATGAAGAAACACGGAGGGACTCTTACTTCATCTGTCAGTTCTCGACCAGAGTTGGAACGTGGACGGTGAGGGCCTGGAGTTGCTCCTCCGCTCTGAGATGGCCCCTGGTCATCCTCATTTTCCTAAAAAAATAAAAATAAATCAGTGGTGCAATAGTGCTCTGGATAAGGGAGCTGTTGCTGCCTATGTGATTCCACCACCATTAAAAACAGATTCAGTTCCCGGGCTCACTCACCTGAGCCGTTACCACCTTTTCCCCACTGGTGGCACTGGCCAAATCCAAGGAATGCTGCAGCTCTTTGGTTAAACTCCTCACAGTGCTGCTGGGAGAGACCAGGCCAGAGGGCTCCAGGGCGTCGCTGCAGACTGGTCCGACCGTACACACTGAGCAATGATTCAACAGAACATTCCATAATTCAAAACACAGTTTAGATTTAAGAAACACTTATCGACTTTTGTGTTGTTAATTATAATCTACCTTCCAGTCCAAGTGGCCTCAGACACTCCTGAGACCTCTTGGAGGGAAGCGTCTGCAACGATGGGGGAGGCGGTCTTGGCGGAGGGCCTCCACTGGGAGGGGGTGGGCGTGAGGGAGGAGGCTTCTTGGTGCTGGCTACAATGTCTGGCTCTACAGTGAATTGACGTGGTGGTTTGCTCGGCCCAGAGGAGTCAGAGTCAGCCGGCCTGTCTGTGAATGGTACCTGTTCTAAGATGTCTGCAGGCCTTTGCTCCTGCTCCCCGTCTGCAACCACAACAGCCCTGTATGACCGAGTCTGTCCTATAGTGCTGGTGATGTCTGGGGGCAGTTCTTGTGACCCAGCTGACGGCCCTGGGAGATCTGCGGGATGAGGGGCGGGTATTGAGCATGCTCCGTCTGTAGCTGCACTTTCCTGTTGTTCCTCTTGCCTCTCGACAAGCTGAGGTTCGACATCTGCCGCTAATATCTCCACAGGAACTTCCTGAGCATTAATCTCTTCCTTCGGCTCCGGCTCTGCCGTTACATCAACATGAAGCTGATCTAATAGCTGAGCCACTGCACCCACCTCCCCAGCACTTTCCTTTTTACTCTCCTCAATGATGCTATCAATGATCTGTGAGGAAGAGAAAATAGTAATTATTTAATTTAACAATACAGAACCTGTGATGCAAGTTCCCATGTTTAACTCAAGTACAAAAGAAATAAGTTATGTCTCTTTTTAGCAGTCATCACAAAAGAGAAGGATCACACCATCCACATAAGACATGGATGGTGTGGGAAAGGACATTTCTAAAACCCACAGTCATAGATGTTGTCTCAATTTGGGCTCTAAGTATCTCACACTTTATACAAACTAAATAAAAACACATGAATAGGACTTGACTCTAATATTTTGACCATCTGATGAAAATAATGTAAATTGGGGCACAGTAGAGAAAAACATTACCTGGAGGGGATCATCTTGCTGAGTCTCAGACGTGGCTGTGTCACAGCTCACCTCTTTTGCAAGCGATTTCTGTGAAAGCTGTTCAGAAAACAATTGGGAAAATATGAAACATACCACAGATGCACAAAAAACATTAGTGAGGTCGAAGACCAGCTTTCAATTACATTATAAGAAAAGAGAGACAACTTTTGCTTTGCTGAAAAATCTATGTTTTCAGTTCTGAGAGCAAAGTTCACTCCTGGTTCCATTCAAATATCAGTTCAGTGCTGTGTTACAGTTAGAGTATATCTTATTTGCCATCTGTCACGAGCAGGGCTTATTTGAATTCCAGGTTTAACTGTCAGGAAAGGCAGGTAGAGATTAATTTGCATTTAATTTACATTTTCCTCGCAGTGAAGTAGCACCAGTTACACAATGAAGGAGGAAGGCTACCAGGCAAAGGGCTTAATATTTGCAGACCCGACTCATAACTCAACAGATTGTGTCACAAAATTTTACATGTTATATCTTAAAAGTTGAAGGCCCTTAAGGTTAGTGCAACTACAAGGATAACTAATGTAAACAGTGCAGTCACCTCTAGCTAGTCAAACACTCAATGTTAGAACAGTGATAAGTAGGGCTCAGTTCAGCCATTGGTGCCTAAACCTGTAAAATACTTAACCAAGGCCGGTTTCTGATACACTTTTTGTAAGTAGCAAAGAGAAAAGTATTTAACAAACACATTTTGCAAAACAACAAAGACTCACAACCAACTGCCTAAAAGAGATTTGTTTAGAAGAGAATTCTGGTATGATGAAATGTAAATGAACTTCAACCTTTAACGTGAGGCCCCTACTGTTTATAATAATCACTCCAACAGCAAGTCAGCACAACAGTATACTGTAAACTGCCTTGTTTCAACACTGCCCGGCTTTAGATAAACATACCTTAGGTGAAGGAATGACAAACTTTGTAGGAGACCTAAAAAACACACAAAGAGATAAGGTTACAAAATGCAATAAGAAAAACAAATGAACTAAAACTTGAGCTGAACTCTCTGCATGATCTTGCCAACTAATACATAGATACAGAGTTAAAAAATGAATAGTGATTCATTCCTGACATGTCAAATTACTCGATACAAGGCTGAATCAAATCTCTCACGATTTCCCACCAGTTATTTCCCAATATTTAAGTCTAAATCTATCATAAAGTGGTTGTATTGCCAAACATTACTTGGTCAATATTCAACGTTTTAACTGGGGCCATCTGAACTTCCGCCTCCAGGCTCCCCCACGCTGACAGCCAGTAAATATCACGTTGGTATTCAAACACACAGTTGTTTTGAATGGAAACTGTGGAACTTTATCTTGGTTTCAGCTTTCAGGGGGAACCTGTTTTCACAAACAAATCCTGTGCTGCTGGGATCTCAGGAATAACATCATGTGATTCGTCTGTCGGGACGGACTCTCCCTGCACTGTCACACAGCCGGTGACCTGCACGTCTGTCCATACAGCACATTGCAATTGACTGGCCACTTAATTATAACTTACTTGTCTTCCAAGCAACTTGACAGAGTTCACGTTTCCTTTACTTTAATAGCTTCTTTGCCAATTCAACCGGTTAGCTGCTAATGCTAAGTTGGCTAGGCACATACAAGTTACAGCCGATAGGATAAAAACAAGCAGCTGTCCCCTTTAACAACATTGTATTATAGCAAATGCGTTTCCTTACACTTTAGGTGATGGAGTAAAATTGACGTCTTCGGGAGCATCATAAAATTCCTCGGTGTCACTTGTATCTGACGCCATGCTAACGTGGGTTTAGCTCGCTAGCTAGTCTAAGTGAGTCGCCAGGCAGCTGTCTAGAAGCCTAACCTGCGAATAAACAGAGTTCTGCACGCATGTGCTTGTCTCTCTACAGACACTGACCACTCGATACCGGCGTTAGGATTTAAAACCACTTTCTATTCCCACGTCACGCCATAACGTATCAGTGAGAATGCTACAAGCAGCTAGGCTAACAAATGTAATCTGGTCGTAGGAATGAGCGACACCGAGTGCACACTAGCATCCGGCGCTGCGTTCAATTCCTCTCATTCGCGGTAAAGTATCCTCCATGAAAGCAGACGGCAAGAAGCGCCTGTCTCAACACGGTGTGTTTGATGAGCTGTCAAGCTGACGGAGCCAGTGCAGCGCGTCATAAACACAACAGAGGAAAACACATCTGAGAGCAGGAGGAGAGTCGAAGGGCGGGGCCATAGGGGCGTTCATAGCATAGACTGGTTCATGGGGGCCCTCTTCTTCTGCTTCACTCTGACTGCAGCTGCTGGAGGGGTTCCCGTGATGTCCGCCCCCCGCTGGATTTATCGAGTAACTGCAGGCAAGGTGGATGAGCCCAGGATGTGCTGGTAGATACAGGAGATAGATAGATAGATAAATAGATAGATAGATAGATAGATAGATAGATAGATAGATAGATAGATAGATAGATAGATAGATAGATAGATAGATAGATAGATAGATAGATAGATAGATAGATAGATAGATAGATAGATAGATAGATAGATAGATAGATAGATAGATAGATAGATAGATAGATAGATAGATAGATAGATAGATAGATGGATGGATGGATGGATAGATAGATGGATGGATGGATGGATGGATGGATGGATGGATGGATAGATAGATTGATAGATAGATAGATTACATTAAATACTGCGCAGAAGCCCATTGCGCACATCCTGCGCAGAAGCCCATTGTGCAGGAATTGGGCGCGCAGGCTTTTTATTATTAAAAAAAAAAAATCATAATTTAATTTATTTAATTTAATTTTTCTTTTTAATTTTTTTATATTTAATTAATTTAAATTTACAAAGTGTAATATATGTTGCAATTAATAGGTGATTGAAATCCTGCCAATTTTAAGAGTTCAGTATATTGCCTGCACGAAGATAAGAAAGATTGGTAATCGAACCCGTGACCTTCGCTTTGAAGAACCCACTTTACCAACTAGGCCAAACCGTGACTCTTTTCGATACACATTTCAGAGAAAACCATTGTATTGTACTTTACTACATATATTTGACAGCCTTACTTCAAAGTTACTTTTATATTTTTGGATTTTAGATACTGGATGTTTTAACATGCTTTAAAAACCTATTGTTAGAGAATAATCCAGTAGTTTGCAGCCTTGGCTTCTGACGCCTTACAGGAATCACAGTGTGGGACACATTTAATTTCATATAATTCTGAAAATTCATGCAAAACCTTGGGGTTTATATTTGGTGATCAAATTAATTAGATATTGTTCCCATCAACTAGCACAAGGAGTAAGGGTCACTCATAATTCATTAATCAAATCAAACCTCCGGCCTCCTGAACTTTTACTTTATTTATATATCTTCAAGTTGATTTTTAATTTATAAATGTTTTTAAATGTTGGCGTCCTCCATACATAAATACATCCAATTAATACAGCTCAGGTGTGTCCCACCGTGAAAGCACAGGAACATTTCTGCAGACCTTGCCAAATGGAATCCCCCACAGCTTAGGGTGTTTGACGAGTGTGTAGAGTGACATACTAAAATAAAATATGTCTTCTTTGGTTTCATACAACATGACAATAAAAAAAGAAGATTATGTTTATATAATTTCTATGAGCTAAAGAAAGGATTCCTTAAAAGAAAGAAATATGTTTGACAGAAGATTTATTTTCAAATGTATTCATCTTATTCATTACGTTCCTTGTTCGCTGATGTTAACTGGTTCAATGGAAAGAACTAGAATGGCATTCAAACTTCACTAACAGTCCCCTTAAATTCAATCAAGCTGCATGACGTTTCACACACCCAGAGATATGGTATCCTCTGATACCATTCATAATGCAATCAACTGTAGAAGGAATGAGTTCTCCCTGGGCCCATACCCCAAACTTCCACCTAGTTTCAATAAAATTGGTTAAGTGGTGTTTGCTTTAATCCTCCAGACAAACAGTAATGAAAACACAACCTCCTAAGTCGAGTTCCATGGAAGTTCAAACTTAGACTTCATATGAACGACAACAGTAAACTTCTATAAATCACAATGAGTTGGTGCCTCAGCAGTGCAGATGCTTGTTCCAGGCTACACGCGCTCCACAGAAACAGGACTCTCCTTTAGAGCCTCTTTATTTAGTAACGGAAGTTTTGAGCCAATGGGAAAAGATTGCCATACTCTTCCACCAATGAGAAGTTCGGATGCTCCGGCTCCCCCAGTAAGCGACAACCCCATTGGACAACACCAGGAAGGAGGCTCCCGTCGTGTAAGTGGATTTGAGGGCTCGGAAAGAAAACAAGGACGCTGGTTAACGTTGTCTCGTGTTCGAAGGTATGGAATCTGCTTTTTAAAAGTTTACTGAGTGTATTTAAGAGTAATACAATGGATAGAATACCGCACATAGCGTGTTAAGCTCAACAAACAGCAGGTTGACAGTCGGTCACTGTCATTTTCTGAGGGTGGCAAAGCGACCAACCAGACTAACTAATAACTAACCCAACTAACTCATGTTGAGACCCGGCTGGTTAACACTCCTGTTGGTTGATATACCACAGCTATACCACAGTGGTACAAACAGCAACCCACTCGGTACGCTTACAGTCGACTGTCCTGATCTCATGTTATATCCAGCTGGCTAATGCCAATGTTAAAAGGGTTAGCTTAGCTAGTTAGCATTAGCCTGTTCCCAGTGGAGATGTAAGGACAGTGTGGAGGCAACATGGCCAGAAATCAAGCGGTGCCCCCGGCTGACAGCGTTGCTTCTTGTGACAGTACATCCGTGTCGTCCCCCGGCTAACAAGCACTAACATTAAACCATGGTAGCCCAAAGGCTTTGCTAGCAAAGTCAGCTTCCTCGCCGAGGACTTAGTTTTCTCCCAACATGTCGCAGTTAGCTCTTTAAATGACAAACCCTTGCGACTTGTTGAGAATGCGTGGGAGCTCGCAGCACTTAGCACATCGAAGCTGTGAGCTCCATCAGTTCTGTGTGACTTGAATAATGTGTCATGTACCCAGAGTAGCTACAGCGAACCCAGCTGCGACCTCAGAGGAAAGTTTACCTATTTACCATTGTTTATAATACAACAACACTCGAGAGCAATGTGAGCTCCGGTTGTTTTGAACGTCTTTTTAGCAGAATTACAGGAAGATTGTTCTGTTGGGTGACGCACGCTGAAGATATTTTTAGCTTCCATTAGCCCAGTTCTGTGTAAAGCAACAAGTTATAGAAATATGATGCAACTGTCACATCTCAGCAGGAGTTTAGGGGTCAAGAAGTGCCCCCCCACCTTTATCAATATACCAATATGCATTCAAAATGAGCAAACGAAAATATATATATATTCCCACTGTCATTAGTACAGTAGCTACAGGCATCACATATAACATTTAATACTAAACTTTTAAAACTTAGTTTTTTCTTAAATGTCAGCTTGTGTTGCGGCTCATTACTACCTCAGTTTTAGAAAATAGTTGTAGATATCTTTTGAAAATGTTAAAATTTTGTGGAACTGGACTGTTACCTGTGATCTGCGCTACATTCATGATATTGTTGCACATGTATATTGTGATTACAGAGTATCATATTTGCTAACTTTAGAAGCATGGCCTATTGTAAAGAGAGGCTTCTCAATTGCAACATTAGAATATTGACAATCGTTGGCAATGAATTGTATCTAAAATAGTGTGGTGCACTCCAAAACAAATAGGTGAGGTCTGTTAAAAGTGCAGATGTGAGTCTAACTTACTAATAATGAAAAATGACTTCATCATCTGACAGCTATATTTTGTTTTTGTTGGCTGAAGAAAACTGAATGTTTTTCCTTTGCTGAATGTTTATTTTATGGATGACAGACTTGTCACAATTGTTGAAAGTGCCATCTTTCTGTTTTTGAGGTGAGGGTATGGAGCACCCTGTACACAGAGGGGAGACGATGCCCATCGGACCGCACGAAAGGTAAAGAGGAATATCTCATATTACATCAGTTACTTAGCCCTTGTGAAAATGTCGATTGATTCACCTTAGCTTAATATGTTTCACTTAATGGCTCAAAAAGCTTTCTGAAAATGTGATGGTGTGCGGGAGAAGAATTTATTTTTGTTGCTGTCAACATCATTAATGACCACCAGGCAAAATTACTTTTATTTTTAAATAAGTTGGACACAGTATTGTTGGTTAACCATTGTCAAACTCTTGCAGCAGTTATCTCTCCTGGTATCAGTCTTGGCTAGGCTATGTGTCCCATTTGGATTGTAAGGGTGTTAATCGGATAATCCTTAATTAGATTGTGAGAAAGAAAAGCAGGACTGTGGCACTGAAAGACCAGGATTGAGAACCATTGCTAATCACGTGAAAGACACTGTAGTGCTTCTGCCACATGATTTGCCTGTGACAGTCTTCCACACCTGGATGGCCTGTTCAATATTTGCCAGCACTAATTCTGTCACTCAAACAGGATTGTTACACTGTATACAAAGACTGAAATAGGTAGTTTATAATTAACTGGTCGCAGTGTGTGTTCGTGACTATATTTACCCAGTGTGCTGCTTATGATTTCCACTATGAGGGAAAACAATAATGGATGAAACGACACCCTTTTCCTTTTTTCTTGACTTGGCTATGGAGTTATATTAGTATGGCTTTGAACTGTTTGTTTGATTATACAATAGAAAGTGTACTTAAAGTTAAATGGCCTGACCGACAGGGATTGAAGGAGGAATGACAAATAATTTGGGTCTAATCGCGTTTGTATGCTAGATGTTACCCGGGTTTATGAATATTATATCACTACACTATCAGTTAATAGGGCGCAGTGTGGCTAATTGGTTTGGGACGTCAGCTATCGCTGTAATATAGACTCCTTTTTTTTTTTAGTTGAGTGAAATCAAAGTGAGCTTTAACAATCAGCCTTCAGTACATCAAATCTAATTCAATATGAATGGCTTATCAAGAGACATCATTTACATTATGTTTGAACTGAGATCAGTTGGCACAGCACAGCTCTGTGAATAGAAGATGCCAGGAAGCTCATCATTGTCCGGCCCTAGTGGTTTACTGTACCTTCTCTCTGACAGCTTCTAAATCACTATACCTACCCCTGTCTTATCTCATTTACTGATAATTAGGCAAGATATGCAGGTTGACAAATTATGTGGCCACCTAGTCTATAATGTTACATTCTTCTGACAAAGCATCTGATCATTTCATTTGATCAACCTTTAAAAGGCTAATACAGCTTTCAGGATTAAGCTCTGACCTTGGATAAACCCTTGTTATCCACAAATATTTTCTGACCTAGTTCATGCGCTCAAGTTTCAGCGCCTTTTTGACGAGGCAGTCTGCAATGAATGCATGCATGCACAGGTTTTTTCATAATGACAACTATCTCAAATCTTTTTTGAGGCAGATGCTATAAAGGAATGTTTAAAAGGTTAAAAAATCCGATAATCTAAACAATTAATTTGGATGCATTTTTTTGTTGTACCAAAATGGCTTCTTTGTACAATTCAAGAGTTGCCTACCACTAAGCAGATTGAAGGCCTGAAGCAGCTGTGGGAAGTGTTAGACACAGAAGATGTGATAAGTCTAATGCCATGCTCTAATATTTATCAAGCTCCAGAAAGTTATGAAAGACTTGGCCTGAGCATGCAGCTGTTGTTGGTTACCCCCAGTCAGCAGTCTTTGCTGTGTCAAGCTTCTTCTCAGCAAATGATACTGAGGTGGGAAGACCACAATCTTACAAAGAAAATACAGATTAAAAAAATGAAATGAATAGCATCAGTGGGATTAGGCAGCTGTGACAGCAAAAGTGGATGTGGCATTTAGATTTCCAAGAAAAGAAGGAGCACTCTCCCCTTCTGTTGCATTAGAATGTGTTGATTTTTGAATTATTTGATTGGGATTGCAGGCAAGAGTTGGGTGCTGACATTAAGGAATGTTTACTACAGTTCATATATATATATATCCATATATATATATAAACTGCTGGTGCACTAGCATGAAGTGGCAGTTTACAATCACCTGAATACTCCTCATTTCATTCTCCCCCTCAATATGTGGAGGAGAATCTACGGTGGCCTACAGGTTACACAAAAATGCAAAATCGCTCTCTTGTGCCAGTGTTTGGTTTTGTTCGTTTTAGGCTACTGCAGAAACATGGCACGGGAATATGGCGAAATTCATGGAGAAGGAACCTGCTTTTAATGTAGATGTGAAGGGCTCATTTTAACAAACCTCACAAATATTTCTGGTGATTAGTTTCAGCAATAAAGACATATGTTAAGGGATGGAGTTTGTGAGCATTTATTCAGAATCTTTACATTATAGTCACAGCTCACAGTCTTAAAACTTAGACTTCAATTATGACAAGACATATTGTTTTGAACATTTCCTTTCTACATTCACTAAAATTTCATTAGGACGATTTATATAATTGTTTTTGCTAACTTATTGTTTTCAGAAAAATGACTGATTAACTTGAAATCCAAACTTCGTTGATATAGAGATAAAACGTCTCAAGTTTATCGGGTAGAATTATTTTTAACATTGTTACTTATTGAATTAAAATGGACAGAACCATGTTGAGCAAATAGATATATTGAGTTGTATAAATTTCAAAGGAGGTTTTGTATTATTTTTGCTCCTACTTAATCCACCCTTTCCATAGTAATCCCAGAGCTGTAATCACAACTCTTTTAACAAGGTGGCACTGTTGCTTAGCTACTGCACTATTCACAAAAGCTGTACGGGTGATGGGAAGGCAGGACTACCTCCCCCTCCTACCACAAGACAACTGTGAATGCAGCAGGGCAAGCAGACGCGGTGGATGCAATCTATTGGCTTCTCAGCGCTGCCGCTAAAGTCACAACCCTGACTGTAACCCGCACTGCCTCTACCAGTTTATTTCTATAGCTGCTGCCGCCACCGCTGCCGCTGCTGCTAATCTCCCCCCCCTTAAATGGTGTGGGCAGAGTGGGATGGAAGACTGCATTGGAAACCTTTTCATGGAAATGGTCTTTGCTGTTGGTATTGCGTTAGCACCATTCTGGTGACAACAACATGCCGTTGAAATGGAAAAGCGGTTCTCCTGTCAGCTGGAAATTCCCAGTGCCAGTTCTTAAGACATCCAGGTCCTCACCCCTTTCACCTGCATACATGTGAGTACGGTCTAAATAGCATTTATATTTCACCATTGTGGTAGTGTATTTGGAGATGGATTTGGTTGCTTTTCAGTTTTGGATATGTGTTTATTTTTGTAACATTATATTTTGATGCAGCCCAAATTAGGAAGAATGCATTTGAGCCATGTACCGTGTCAAGAGATTGCCTTGTCCAGCATGCATTTTACTGGCTGAATGCTTTGCTCCTGGGCTGAAGGACTCATTTTGTCGCTAGCCTGGACATGGCAACCGCCACATCCCGACTCTTGCCCTCTCCCTATGGCTATGTTTATTTGGGAACAGGGACTCAGCAGCTTGGGAGGAGCCTGCCTTTGTCAGGATGTCTGGCGTGCCCTGGTTTAGAAGCTATTGTCATCTGCTACTGTTCAGGAGGGGGGAAGGGTAGAATAGAAGTGCTTCACACAGCCTCTCGCCATCCTCTCTCTCCACCCCTTCTCCTGTGCTCTGCTGAAAAGGACAAGTGCCTTGTTTGACTTTTGATCAGTAAAATAACTGTCGCTCAAAACAGTGAGACAAATAAACATACAGTTTTCAAGACAAGCTAAGCTAGCGGATTACCTAAGGGTAGTTTCATAGGCTAGTGGGGCTCACCAGAATGAATGGATTTTTACTAAATTGGATTAATGCAGTCCAGTACATTTATCTTTCAGCTTAAGAGCTTAATATTGTTAGTTTTAACAAAATGTTTATTTTGAACATTACTGTACCATAGCAAGAGCTACTTGCCCTTACCTCTTTTTTTGCATGTTTCTTTAAATATCCTCAGTGAAACAAGTGATATCTGCTACATGGCTGATTGTAAATGTGCAAATACAACATGTCTGTACATTTAAATAGGCTCACCTTCAACCATGAAACCAACAGAAATCTTGACTAAGGGATATCTCTTTGTAGACTCTTTAAAGAACGACACAATGCTTTATTATTGACAGTATTGACCTGGTTATTATGAGCTTAATCTTTTTTAACCAGGGTAGTTTAACTGGAATACCTTGGCTCATATATGGTGAATGCTCAGTCCTCCCACAATATTAGGTGTTGGTCACTGAGCAGCTCCGCTGGAGCAGCTATGGGTTATAAGGTGCTTGCTCAAGGGCACCTTAGTGGATTTTGCAATAGAGGGGAGCACACCCTTCCCCTGCTTTGCCTTTTTCATCTTTTTTTTTTCTTCATTTTTTCTCAAGTTCTGTATGTGTTTTTCTCACTTAGTGAAATATCCTGTAGATTTCTGTAGCAGCACAGCAATTGTTTATACTGCTCATTTGAATTTTTATATAAGCCAGTCATGTGCTGTACATTTTATGTTTAGCACATTATATTATATTTAATCATAGGTTATTTAATCTCTTTTTTCACTTGTATAATTTTGATATATATTGGCAGTTTATTTCAAAACAGTATAGAATAAATCCTGCATCCTGACTTAACTGCTGTACATTACAAGTGAGTGCTGGCATCTCCTCCTGCTGCAGCATTAACAAAGACCCAGTAAGAGTCTTTATAAATTGTCCCCCCCATGAAAGCGCAAGGATGAGAGTGCATCACGTGCATTTGAGTGGCCGTGGGCGACACTTGCCTGTTTTCATAGCAGATAGGGCGCACACACACTGTCAAGTCAGGCATATCCAAGCCACGAAGCTCCACCTTACTCTGCCCAGTGTTTCTTGGCCCCACCAGACCACCGTCTATTTTAAAACATGTATGTTGTAAGCTGTGTTTTTAGGCACGCTGATATTGGGCCCCCAATTATAGGTTACCCTGTGGTCAGGGAGAAGTCACTCTTTATAGGCCCTTTGAGTGGTGCCTCTGTCTGTTTGTCTTTAGAGGCATTTTTAACTCTGTATGCTGGTCAGGCAGTCTTTGTATACAATATGTATACAAAGCAGCAGGATAATGGATGGCACAGGTGAGGTTTTTTTATATCTTACATACATAATGTATAAAGAATTAAGATCTGTTTGCACAATGTACTTTGCTGTTGTGAAACCACCCTGATCTATATATAGATTGGTGAACTGCCTGTGGTGCAGATTTCATGCTAGCGAGGAATGGTAAAGGTTCCCTCCCAGTATGGCCCCATGGAATAATCTTCAGCTCAGCAAGAAGTCATTGAGTTTATCTGTCATTCCATAAAAAGTCCTTGAAATAAATGTCATCCCTCATCTGACAGTGCTTCAGTACCAAGCACTTAATATGTGTGACTGCTGTCTTTAGTAATCACCTCTCGGAGGCATCATGGTGAGCCAGCAGCCTTAACGGTTGCAATGCCTGTTTGATGCCAGTCGGGGACCTTTAGCACATGTCGTACCTCTTTTCTCTCTCCCTTTGTGCCCCGCTGCTTTTCATCAACAATCTCAGTGAAGCAAAATGCTACAAAATCTGCCTTTCAAAACACAATCACATCTTTTCACCTTTATATTTTGTTTAAAAACATTGAACATGACTTATCTGCTCTTGTCTCTTGGTTATAATGATTTAGATTTTTACGTTTGAACTGACATTTTCCAAATGTGGATGCTTCACAAGTCTCATTTGGCTGTTAAATCCTTCTGCTGCGGCTGAATCCTTAGTGCTACCGCTATGAGACAGTTTTTTCAATCTCTGAGCTAAATGGCCCATTAGTTTACATAGATTTCTTTAAAACCCACTTCATTATCATCCTAAAATAAATTGTTTCGATCAATTAAACAATGCATCATTTCCAAAATAAGAACATAGTTGATTTTATAGCTGACAGAACACTGAATAAGAGCTAGTTTTGCACCTTTGAACATCAACTCCCACTGACAAAAATACATTTTAATGGTTAAAACTGAATTAAACAGTGGTATTGTACCCAATGGCCTCACCAGATATATCATTGTGTTTTATGTGCTGATTGGATTATATGACAGCAGGCACTGATGCTCTTGCTCACACTGTATTATTTCAATGGACCGCAAAAAATGGTGGTGTGCTGATATCAGTTAAAAAGTAGTTCAACTGAAACAGCCTGCTCTGAAATGAAGAAATTAAAAGAGGTAAATTATTTCATATGCCCTGTAAATGCCTGGCTAGACAGTCACTGATCACAGTGATGTGAAAAAACATATGATAATTTTCATAAACATTTTAGATGAGCTTGCTTAATTGTTTGCTTGAAAGCCAAAGCAGAATATTGAATGCCCTCTTCCTGAGAGCAACATCTGCCACTGTTTTTAAATGAGGCCAGTATTGTGTCATGGATTGCTTTTTCATATTCATAGAGACCAGTTTTACACACAACACACACATCAGTCTTTGGTAAACATTAGACATGTGCCTTGCTTCTTGAGGATTATCAGATTTAAAGCCCTATGGTGGAGCTTTTAATTTACCTGCCCTTTGAAATGGACATTAAGTTCTTGCTGACTTGGAGCCATTTTGCAGAAAGAGCAGTAGCCACCCTGGGATCATTTATTTTTCACTAGAAGGCCGGAGGGGAGACACAGCCAGTCTGGCTGGCGAAGCATCAAGTGAGTTCAGTCAGGTGAAAAAGTCATGTCTGTGCTCATTATACACACATCGGACACACCAGCACATGGACACACATTTGCCTACTGAAAGCTGAGATGTGATGGGTGGAGTTTCAGCGCCTACTTGACCAGTCAGTGGAGCACTTGTTTTGTCTGATAAAAAAATAAATCACAAAATACTGATGCATCTTAAAACTCCCTCAATGGATAGATCATAAGATTCATTGAGAGTCTGTTGAGATGTAAACTGTAACTTGAAATGTAAATAAAAGTAAATTTCTAAATCCTGACCTTTCAGCAGCTCGGGCGTTAGCTACTTTACTCTTTATCTGGTCCATCTTTTCACACTTGTTGCACTGGATTTGATTGGATTTGTCAGCAGCTCACATAATTGAATGTGCACCACAAAGATATTTAGAAATTTCAATATTTTGGACATTTTTTTATCTGTAAAAAAACTGCAATTAAATGATAATTTAGATCGTCTCAGATTAGGGCTACACCCCCACTAATGCATTGCAGATATAGAGCAATTGAGCCCCTAAAGCAGAGTCCTTTCAGCCTTGACTACCAGTGGTGAATGCAATATGGATAACAACAAACTGTTGTCAGTAACAGCTCCAACTCGTTGATGGTCCAAGATCTAACTTTGCCAAATTCCTTGTTCATAGTATTTTCTGCAACTAACTGCAGAGACGATAATCGCCTTACTTTTTACGCTGACTTACACATTCCCAGTCTACATGAACGGTCATGTGTTTTCTGATTTGGAGCAAAAATGCTTGTTTTTACACTCAGTTAAACTGCATTGTGGATGTGTGCTTAACCCTCTTGAATACAAAACTATGCCTCTCTCCTCATTTGAGTACCAGCAGTAATATGCTGACACTTCTCATCACCGCTTTACATATCTCTTGTGAATCTGGATACAGACCTTGGGTAATCGTACTTGGCCTCGTCTAAATATGTGGACAGATTGTCCTCTTCGGTTGAAACTGTTGTTTTGAGACTTAATTGTAGGTGCATATAAATTCCCCAGCCTTTTTTAAAATAAAAGCTGTGACCTCAAAGTGCTCTCTGATTATAAAGTGTAATTACAGACTCATTATATCGTACAGACGGGTGAGATTATTAGCCATTAGTGGAACAATTATCTGGAGATCATGGCCAGCTTGTCCTGGACAGAGTGACCTGCAAATACTGTACGTACCGGAAATATATGTGGACTTAAAACTATATACCTAGTGTCCTTGACAGTTCTTATGTACTTCCGTCCACGCAGACACACGGAGAACATCATGTGAACTTTACACAGAGAGGCCCCCGCAGAAACAGGATTTGAGCTTGGAACCTACTCGCTGCGCGGCACTCAAAAGTGCCAGGAGACGCAACATAATCACATGAGCATAAAAGCATCATGCAATTCACATATCTGGCAGCATTTGACACCCTCTGCGGTTGCAATCACATTTTGTGTACTTTATTTCTCACATATATCTCCAATTCAAATCTTTTTAATTCTTTCTTCAATTCTAGAACCTGCTCTTTATATGATCAAGCTTTTGAAAGACTTACTATTGAGTTGCAGCTTCCTATTCAGTTGTGATAGATAGCATTAATTAGGGAAGTGCTTCATTTTTGTAATATTCTGATGAACTGATCGCTTGCTTTTTCTACTGGAACTCTTATGAATGGAAGAAAAGAGAAAAGGATTTTCTCCACTGAATACATAATGGCTTGTTTTGTTATTTTCTGGCATCAAAAATGTCTATATTTATTCTGATCATGAACATATTCACTTTTACATATTGTAGTCTAGCTACCAGGCACATTGTCACATTTTAGATGCGCCAAAGTCTGTTTTTGATGGAATGGAAGTGGTATGAGAGAAGAATTTTAAGAGTGCCCAACTACCTCCTTTTCTTTGTGCTGCATTTCCTCTTGCTAAGTGTGGTGGGGAAACAGGGAAACAAGAGCTGCATCCAGGTATCTGAAATATTGAGAGAAACTTGTCATTTCCTATCAGCTGTTGATTATTCAGTAGAGTGGAAGGAAAAGTGTCATTGCTGCCAGTAAGGTGGAGAAGCCTGAAAAACTGAGCAGCAGCTGAATTGAGGCATATTATGATGATAAAATACTCATGCAGCTTGTCAACAACTAAGCAGAATATTTTTTGAAATGACAAATACAGAAATTCCAGGAGGTTCTCTATATTACTTTAGCTTAAGTTCATTAATGCTAGTGCTACAACGATGTTGCTGCTCCATCATTGTTGATTATGTCATTTTTTGATTCTGTGGAATTCAGTCGTCTGTAGTATGAACTTATCTGAAATTTCTTCATTTTTTATTCATGGCATAAAATGCGCTTTATTGCAAGAACATTGTGTTCCATTGCCGTACATTAGAGGTTTCTATTTTCTGCATCTCTCTTGAGCGTTATTGCATCATTAGATGTCGCTTTCCCCAGAAGCAGAAGATATTCAGCATGTAACGTTATGATTTATTGCAGTGATTAAATGCCAAATTGTATCCCCATGTCAAGGTTTTTACAAATTTTGCATCCATTCTCAAATGATTAATTCACCGCCCATGACTATTATTTCCACTTGAGTTTTATGCTGTCCTACTCATCGGTTATATCTGCAGGTGTAGGTGGCGATGTGAAGTCTGCAACACCAAAAAGAGACACAGCTTCTTGTTTTTACTAGAAATGGGTAAACGTGCAGAATCAGATAGGACTCTGACATCCATTCAGGGGATCTTATAAGTTAATTCCTCAGTGTAGGTGTTTGTCATTGTTCTGCTTGATAGAGCAAATAGGGATTTACTCTCTGACTTTGCTCACAGAGGTTTTCAGAGAGCTGTCCTTGTTTAGTTTCCGTGCACCTTATCACCTGTCTATTTTTTTATATAAGTGGTCTGGATCCAGTCGCTGGAATGTATGTCCAGAAAGCACCAGCCAGACAGAGTCCTATGATCCCCTCTGCTTTTGTCCATGTGGCAGAGGTATTCTATCATCCTATCATTAAATAAATAAAATGTTGCTGCTCCTCTTTTCTTGCTGCTCCATCACTTCCACTGCTTCCTCATTGTCTCTTTTATTTGCTCTCAGGCTCTTCCTTAGTTCCTGTTGAAACAGAATGTCACGTTAGGTCACAGTAACCGCAAGCAACTTGAAAAATGGGAGTGAAACTTTTAAATGGCTGTGTAATGCAGTCTATTGTGTTTGGGATGATAGTGCTTCCTTTTCCCCCCATGAAGTGGGGGTCTGGAAATGAATCCATAAAGTATTTGACTGATATAGACCTTATCATTCAGTGCATCATCATGTCAACATAACCCGAGATAAACCACACCATACTGCTGCAAATTCATTCTAGGCAATACTGATCTTGTCAGAAAAGATGAGGCAGGCATGCATTGTTTTGGTAGACCTGGAAAAAAATTTCAACCTATCCTTTAACATGACTGTAAAAGTATTTTCTAGTAATTTCCACCACATAAGCTCTTAGTTATTTTGCTCCATAATACATTACTTTGGTCTTTCAGCTGTTCTGAACCTGAAATGGACGAAATGAATGAAGTTTCAATCAGTGTATGGCCAAACATGACAAGGGAGCAAAGCTATACTCATTAATCTTTTATGACCCTTCCACTGTCGTCCCTGGGAAAACGCCAAGTTGACTTTAGCTTGGTGAACTGTCACTGGTGGAAGGACGTGTAAGACTTCTGCTGACATAAAGAGATTGGATAGATTGTTAATTTCATTACCTCATTAGTTATTTTCCAACCTTGTTTACTTTCAGTCCCTTCTTTTTCCCTTGCCTTTAGCTTTGCCTATTATTTATCACTTGTCACCAATGATGTGTATTGGCAAAAACATTCTTTCAGTTTGAGATAATTTTAATTTCCTCCTTTTTGAACATACAGCTATCGGCTGGTGTATATTTGATAAAAAATAATTGAATGTAGTTTTATAATAGGTAAAACCCTTATTTTGTTAGAGATTTGTGAACATAGTTCTGCAACAGAAAGATGTCTTATTACTGCTATAAATCTTTATTTATAATTACTTCTTTATTTATAATTAACATCAAACAACAACAACAAACTTTGTCTCTGTTGTGTAATGACAACCAACTTTTATGTGGAATGTTGTGGCTGTTGTCTTCTTTGTTTCGTTCCGGCAGCCACCAACACTCCTTTGTGGTTTGGACAACCCACACTCTCCTCGCTGCCTGTCCGACTTACCACCTGACGGGGTAAATGTACCAGTACATTTCCTGTGCTGTGTGTCAGTGTGATTGTGTGACCACTGTTCCAAGCCATGCCAGTTTCTCAGCGTTCAGTGGTGGTGATGTCCTCAAACTCCTTCTAGCTGTGGTCAATGATTGTCTCCTTGTAAAATGTACCCTGTTACTGATCCCATCCACTCGCCCTCTTTTGGAAATGTGTACTGTATTGTCGTAATTACTCGTCAAGCATGTGTGGGGTGGATCAGATTTATACCTTGTTTACCTTTCCTCCTGTGGTAGCGGAAATCTCAATGTTGTCCTTGTTTTGTCGTGGTTGATGTATCCTCATTGGTCGTCATACCTGTTCCTCAGCAAGGCATGTCAAAGGAATGACAATTAGATTCCACCTGACCTTATCTTAATGTTTATCCATTGTATGCCCCAAATGCCTTTGGTCTAATCATCCTTCAAAAGAGACTACAGTTGATTGCTCGGTCTGCTGAAGTCTTCTTGGTTTGTTAAGAAGTTTCCTTTGTGCCGAGTTTAACTTTCCTTATAAAGGTAGCTAAAGTTTAATTTAATGCATCTGACACTCAACTTTTGTGGATCATCTTTGCACATTTGGAAATTCTTCCAGATGCTTATCTTTTTTCTGCATCTCCCCCCTTCCCCTAATGTATATTGTGGTAAGCAAACAACTTTTGTGTGTATTGCCGCATTTGAAATGAGCGTTGATCTGGTGTTTTCCAAAAATGTTAAATTATCTCATATGCCCTTGCTGGGGGGTCCAGTGTGTCACTGTCCTAGTGTCAGTACTGGTAACATGACTGCACAGTTTGACAATTAAGTCTACTGCTAAGATTAAATGTCCTCATCTGAGAATAACTAGTCATATTAATTGTGATGCATGACGAATACAATAATAGACAAATATGTCATATACTAATTTGGTTGAAGCTTCGAAGCATTTGGCCTAGTATCCAGCATCATGTTCTATTTTTGTTTTCATATTTTCCAGACTCCCAGCATTCTCGTTCAGTCTGCACCTGTGTAAATGTTGCTTTAAATATTATTACTATGAGCATTAGAGTTTCATAATAATGTGCACATTGCAAACTATTCCATTATTATTCCTCTTTATATACAAAGCAGATTACAACAAAGGTTTCTGCTACTCTTTCATGTCAAGTTTTACTCTATGACGTTATGGTGGTTGTACTTGACATGTGTTATAAAAGTCTCCACATTATGTGTCACTTTTTTTATTGGTAGTTTTGTTCATCTGGCTAAATCAAAGAGTTCAGCCTTTTGGAACAAACAACATATAAATCTTTTATACTTTTAAGATGACACAGGTCATTGATTCAGTCACCAGTGTAACCTTATTCAGAGCCTTTATGGCCGCATTTCTGCTTAGATGTGTCCCGATGTAATGACTTTAAAGGAACATTAAACCTCCTTATCAGATGTGTCATGGTGTGCTACCTATAAAAGAATAAAATGTCTCAGGACAGGAGTTTTTATGTAACCGATCAGGTTTAGGGACTTTCTCATAAGGTATGCAAGACTGAGAGAGCTGATCAAGCCCCTGACACAATTCATAAATACCAAAGAAAGTTCTCATCAAAGCAAATACTTTCTCCTGTTATAACAGAAAAAAACGTAACATGTCGACTAACATGTTCTTCAGGGTGGTGCCTTCTGGCTGAATGCCTGTCGGGTTGCATTCAGAGTGATTGAAACACAAACACAGTTACTGTGATCGTTGAAAAGCATCATGTCAAGAAGGAATCAGGAAATGTGGACTGTCGGAAAAACATAATTTTTTTTGTTGAAGTAAAAAGGAAGCCAGTGTGTCTAGTTTGTGGGATGCGGTCGCAGGGATGAAAATGTTCTGTGATTAGCAAGCTAATGGCTAATAGGCTGAAACCTCATTCAGAAGGAGAATTTACTAAAGAGCTGTGTTGCTGCTACAGATCTACTTGAACCAGACAAAGTAAAACTGTTACTAAGTGCCAGTTTGTCTCAAAGTGCCGTGACAGAGGAGGTTACTGATACAGCACGAAATATTGAAAAAAACACTGAAGGACACCACAAGACATTTTTAGAGTTTCTCAGCCAGTTCCAGCCGTCGTATTAAAGAGGGTGATACGTTTCATAATTTAGTATGGCTCACAAAGGATGTTTTAAAAATTGAAATGACTCTTGACAGGAAAAAGGTTCCACATCCCTGGTTTAAATCATTGTACCCGATCTGGCTTATAATAGACCTGCAGTGGACGGTTAAATGGTTTGAAAAATGTTTTTATTTCATGGATATTTTTATTCCTCACCAGTATTGAGGACATTTGAGGTTTTATTGGTGACATGTATATCATTTTTGTCCTGCCCCTAAAAATAATATATATTTTTTATATTTGTTCTGTTTTTGTGTCACTGTCATTAGGAGAGTGAATTTATTTAGTTTGAAGTGAAGTAAGTTTTGTGTTATAATTAACAAGTGCATTTGGTGTATTGAATGTTGAATAATGTCCCCTCTGAGCATTGGAGACATCTATATAGAAATATTAAAACCAAACAAATATTGTATATCCTAACAAGGACCTAGCAAGTTGAGGGTTGGTTTCACTGGTATTATCAGTCTTTACCTTTGGTATAACACAACCTTCACCACTCTTAGGCTCTGCGTATGCACTTCCAAAACTCCAGCTTTTCTAGAGCTGCTCTAACAGATGAGTTGTTTTGAGATCTTTTGTTTGACAAATTACTCTGTTAACACCAAGGCCGACTGTTTTTCTTTCTATCCAGGCAGAAGTCTCACCTTTGAAAACAAGTACACAGGGGCTTGAAATCAAAGTCATAGCAGTGCAGTCCAAGTTGGTTATGCCTTTGGAGATGGTTCTGCACTTTGGTAGCAGATAACAAATGCTTGGCCGAGTTTTTTGTTCTACAGACTGTTGATAGTTTTTGGTCCCCAAATGAGCCTCATACTCAAACTGTTGGCAGTTTGGTCAGCACACCATGTACCCAAATTCCCTTTTGGGTGCCGAGCCGCACTTGGCATCTTTCCACCTTCATTCTCTGTGCGACAGATCACAAGTTAGGGTCCTAGTTATAGCAGTTTCATTCTTATTCACATTTCTATTTAGAAAATCATAAAACACAAATAATATAATAAGAATTGAACTATACAGATCATGAGAAACACCAAAAGTTCCACAGATCAGATTTTTTACTTGTTAGGCTGGTAAATCAGTTAGACTTAGTTGTAGGCTACAGTTATGTTAAGTTATATAATGGCCTATTGTTAAAGGTCAATGTAAGTGTTCCACAGATATTGAGCTGACATGTGTCTTTTTGTTTGTATCACACACACGCACACACACACACACACAAGCACTTGGCTAGGCCATTGGGAGCAATTTGGGGTTCAGGGTATTCAAGCACACTTTGACATGTGGACAGGAGACACTGGGGACTGAACTGCCACCCCTGTGATCAATGGATGACCTGCTATGTCGTGAGCCACAGCCGCCTCCAGGGAGATGGTCAATTTTGGCACTAAACTAGGTCAAGGTCTCTGTAAAATACAGGATTCATACTGGGATTGCAGTGAATATCCAAGTTAAATGTCATGAAAGCCATCAAAGAAGTTTTTGACCTGACAGTGGCACAAACTAAAGGTCAGAGTGTCACACATATCACTGGGATGGGTCATCTTCAAAGGATGAATGCCAGATTTGAACACACTCTTGCCAGTTGATGACCTACAGTCAGTCAGTGCATCACAATTCCTAGTCCCTGCCAGTATGTATGTATTTAGCTACACCTGTGTGTTCAAATAAAATGACTCTTAGGACTTCATTACAGATTTCTTTTCATTTTTAGAAATACATTTATACTATATAATTTCTTTGCAGTTAAAAATGTAAATATATGACATCCCAATGATCATATGACATCTAAGAGTAAGAGACCTTCTGGAGAAAATTGTCTCCATGATGTTATCTATACTTAGCATTTTCTATTAAATCATTTTAAATAGTTGTTTGCTTTATTGTGATGTGTTTATTTCATAAACTGTTGTGACGCACTTTGATACTTGTATTGTGCTTTAGAAATTATAATAATGATAATATACAACTTCACTGTCCTTAGCTGTTATTATATATGTCTTATATGCAAATATATTTACAGAATAGATGGAGATTTACAGTAGCACACAAGATCAAATACGGAAGCAGCCAATCATATTTTAGGCCACTGAGGAGATGGGATCTCAAAGGCACTTCCTTTTGCGCCTCCACAAAGCTATTTTCCGAATTGGCCCAGGCTTGCAGACCTACAACTTTCAAGTGACCATTTTTTTTAACAATTAGGCTACATACACCCAATATGTCCTTAAGTAGTGTCACTTTGGAAACTTCTCTGTCCTACTTTCCGTAAACTAAAAGTAGATGGAAATGTTTGTTTTTTTAAAAACCTTTTTTGAAGTAAAACTCTGCTTTCCTGTTTTTCCTAATAGATCCCTCGTGGAGGACGACGACGCTCACATGAAAGTTGCTCTGGGCTATGGTGATATGGGCGTCCCTGCTCACCTTCAGGCATCAAAGACTGGAAACACACGGTTCTTCACAAGTAACACACACAGCTCAGTTGTTCTTCAGGTGAGAATACAGACAGCCAGTGACTTCTTAAGAAGTGAATGTTAGTTTAAGCAGTCATGGTGTAATGATGACGATGATGTTTACATTTTTTTCCATGTGTTTCTTTAGAGTTAAGATAAGTAAAGAAGGCTGCACAAGTCTGTCAGACTTTGCTGATTGCAAAGCTGGCAAGACTGATTTATTTGCATGATGTATGAAACAAATGTAAGGTTTATACAAGTTAATCTAGTCCAACCATGAGACAGAAACAGAAAGATTATCTGAATTTGATTTATTTGCAATTCAAAAACTTCCCACTCTTCATAGCACGAATTACTGGGTACAATTTAAAAGCTTAGATAATATTGAAGTAACAAAAACCAATTGGATTTTTGTTTCTGTCTAATTTGAGTGAGGCAAAAATTCATATTTGTACGTACTGTTTATCCCAAAAAGTATAAAAAGCTTTAATAAACTGTAATAACTTTTTGAAGTCACATGCTTGATTGTATGTACTTTAAGAAGTCCCTTAACACTTGAAGATCAAAGCGCCATATTGACATAAGAACACTTAAACCACCCTCCTGCTGAGGTTTAGTCACACTTTATATCTCACCTGATTAATAATAGCTGCGCTCTGGAAACAAGAAAAAAATCAAGAAAATAGCTCCCATATAGCAGAGACCTGAATAATCTATCAAAATTATACCACTATGGAGAAGCAGGCTGCTTCAGCATGTCACCACTTTGCATATAGTTACGGCCACTCTGAAGTTATTGCGGGTGCTTGCATTGCGCTGTTTGTTGCTGCGACAGCAGTGTTTGCCCTTCATCACCAGCTTTCATTAGAAATGATTGGCTGTTTGCTGCTTCTGCTGCTCGTTAATCTTTGGGTGACGGAGCCCAGTAACGGAATAATAATGATTTTTCTAGGCCACTCCCTCATAGTACAATCGGTCTGAGTTGGAAGCAACCCACCAAAAACGTCCTTATTGATTATTACCAGAGTTTTTCATCCTTTATCTTTTCTTTAGATGTGGTTGACGGAGAAAACAACATTGGGGAAAATTAAGTGCATGTGTGAGGAATGTGGTGTGAGGTTGACAATAAGTCTGTATGTGTATCATTCTCAAAGTAAGCCCAGCTGAGAACACAGCAGGAGATTATTTAGAGGATTCACCACCATTCGGTGTGTCGATGATGTTTTAAGTTCATGAAAGATGCAAAACTGCAGCCAAAAAAAATATTTATCTCAGGATGAAAAAGAGTTGTCGTACACATTGAAGACACTGATGAAGACGTCAATTCGGAAAGGCAACAAGATTCCAGAGCTTTTAGTGATGAGGGCAGACGCTTGTGTCAAAGTACTGTAAACAAAAACATGTCATCTCCACAGGTGAATTTTATCGTAACGCCCTGCCTGTGTGCTTAACCACCCAATCACCTGAATGCTCTGGAGATTAGTCAGTTGTTGTGAATGCATCTGACATGAGAATCTCCTGCTGCGTTATTTATGTGTGAAAGGAACATTTTGGGCAAAGTCCGGACCCCATTGTCTGGACATTTTCGGGAGTTCATGTCTAAAAATGGCTGTGGAAGCGTCACATGCTGGGATCTCAAATCTGACTGGCCGTGGGGAAACAGTATTTTTGTTGGAAATAACATTTTTGCACCAAATGTACTGGCTACAATAGACATGGCCTACTTCAGTGGAATAAAACCATTGCACATTTCAGTAACGCTCATGTCTCTTTTCTCCGCCTCTGTTAGGGATTTGACCAGCTGAGGATAGAGGGTTTGCTATGCGATGTCACGCTTGTGGCTGGCGACGGGGATGAAGCTTTCCCTGTACACCGCGCCATGATGGCCTCCTCCTCCGACTATTTCAAAGCCATGTTCACAGGTGAGTCCACAAAGCCTCACACTGACCGTAACAGTGGGTTAGCAATTTTACGGTTAATACTGATATACTATTTTCATTTGGAATGTGGTTTGTGTTGTCTGACAGATCAATTTAATTTCCTCGTGTCTTCTTTCCGCTGCACTGTATTCTTTAGTAAACATGAAAGTTTCCATGTTATATAACCAACCCTGTGAGGTCATTGTCATGCATTCATAATGTTCATGGTCAATTTTTGTAATGAATTGAAATCAAATGTAAATGTGGGCTATTGACCAGAATCATCTCCTTGACACACTATATGCAGAGGAAGGAGGATCTTGAGTTATTCTAAATACATAGAGTAGTACAAGGGTATTATCAGGAATAATGGAAATTGAATTGACTACATTTTGATAAGATATTTGGAAATGTTTTATTAAACTAGTATACTGGACCAAATGTTATTTTATTAGTATATACCCAATTCAAACTGGTAACTGTAAGTAAAAGTAACCTTTCTGCCTTGATTAGACCACGTATTAATCTGTAGCCACGTAAATTGAGGTTAATTTTTTTTTTGTCTTGAGCTTTGAATTTACCACTCTCCTCATCTGCATTACAAGGTACATTTATAATGAGCAACGAGGGTGAGTTTAACTTTTCGAACAGCTGATGGGGCTACTTTGGATCTCATTTTATGGCAGTTGTAGAAGTTTGGACATTTGACATTTAAAATATAGGATGAAGAAAGTTCTGCCATAAGAACAGAAGAGGATCTTGTTAAAGAAGGAGGAAAAGGAAACTGTGCTTGCAGTGAGGGATTTCTTGTGTGAGCAGAGATGCTGAGCAAAGGTTTCTTAGACCTTATATTCTTTCTGAACACGTCTTTTGACACAGGAAATATCTCACTGACATTAATGCATAATGGCATATTCATAAAGGTTGCAAGAATGTCATTTTTCACTATATGTTTAATTTGATTTGTTAAATCATGTAAGGTTTATCCTTTAAAATGTGTGTGTGGCAGCTGTGTTATGTGGACTGTCAGTCAAATAAGATTGAGTTGCACAGCATCTAAGCATCGACTTTTATGTATCCCCTCCTCTCTCCTGATGCAGGTGGAATGAAAGAACAAGATTTAATGTGCATCAAGCTTCACGGAGTTAACCGAATAGGCCTCAAGAAGATCATCGACTTTATCTACACAGCCAAGTTGTCACTCAACATGGAGAACCTGCAAGACACACTCGAGGCAGCCAGTTTCTTACAAATTCTTCCTGTGCTGGACTTCTGCAAGGTCTTTCTTATATCTGGGGTAAGGAAGCAGAAGCACATCCACAGCTGCTCAGTTTTCCTCTAGTCTCCACCAATTGTAAATTAGATGTTGTTCTCGGTTGTAACTCACAACTTACCACATGTTGGAGTTTATTCTTCATTAGACCACCTTAAATTCTGTTGGTTACCTAAACATAATTCATGTTGACCCCTGTCACATTGCACATTATATGTAACACTTCCATTCTTTAGGGGACGACTCCTGTCTCTCCTGACACTTATGGTCATAATACTGCGACTGTCTCTGTTATGATATTGTTCAGGTCCAGATGATGACCTTGGTTGCCACGGTAACTGCCAATGTCTGCAAGCTGGGTTTCTTATCTGAGCCTTTTCATCAGTCTTCAGAAGTGAATGTTAAATAGTGCGATGTTTTAAACCGGAGACAGACACTGAACTATGGTTTATGATAAGCGACCCACGATTGAACCATAGAAATAATAAAATTCTCTCAGATGAGAAGTCATGTGAGAGTGTGTGTGTGAGTTAGAAGGGGTGAGTAAATTCTAAAAGGTAAATTTGTATACCTCCGCACAGGCAACAGCCAGTGGCCGGAGGCAATATGTTTTCCTGTTGTCCATCTGTCTGTCCTATTCCTGCAAATGTGATACCTCAAGAACGCCTTGGAATTTATTTATTTATGATAGGGACAGAGCATGTTAATGAACATCAGTTTAAAACCACTACATGTAAACATACCAGATTCCAACACGAATGCTAATTTACACCTGTAGTCTTTAGGAAGGTAACAAACCAAGAAAGATGCATCACAAGCAACAAGATACAGAAACAAATATATAAACATCAGAAACATTCTTCACATGTGGTACAAATTTCACTTAGACTCTATAGGGAATTTCATTACATCTGGTACGATTCACTCAGACTCACTGATTAACTGATCAGACTTTTGATCATATATCACTTGCTCTAACATTGTCAGATAAAGTGGTTACATTTCAGTCTTCAAAGGTCAAAGGTCCCCGTGTCATTATATGAATTTGTTTAAGAAGAGTAGGTAGAAATATGTAAACGGAAACTGCACTGGTTGGCAGAGGCATGCAACCGCATTGCCGTAATTGTAGTTATTAAGTAATTCCTAGAGCCAAGTTGATGAATTAAAATGATTCACTTCTCCTGCCAACAATGATATAAAACCCACATCAAATCATCTTTTCAAATCCACTCTTACCTGTAGAGTAGGTGTTAATTTGTCTCTGATTGTAGAAACCGTCAAAGCTAAATAACTATTCACTATGTTGTCTATGAATCGTTTTGTCTAAGGCGATGAGTTTCTGGATAGAAGATGGGAAAATCCAGTAACTCGTATCTTTAAATGACTTCTCAATGTCAGTTAGCAGCTTTCTGAGATTTTGATTTCTTCTTCCTTACAGGTTTCTCTAGACAACTGTGTAGAAGTGGGCCGCATTGCCAACGCATACAACCTCACAGAGGTGGACAAATACGTCAATAACTTCATCTTGAAGAACTTCCCCTCACTGCTGGGCACAGGAGAGTTTGTGAAGCTTCCGTTTGAGCGACTAGCTTTTGTACTGTCCAGTAACAGCTTGAAACACTGCACTGAATTGGACCTGTTTAAGGCTGCCTGCCGCTGGCTACGCTATGAAGACAGTCGTATGGACTTTGCCTCAAAGCTTATGAAGAACATCCGCTTTCCCCTAATGAACCCACAGGAGCTCATCAATCACGTGCAGACAGTTGACTTTATGCGCACGGACAACACCTGTGTCAACCTTCTCCTGGAAGCTAGCAACTACCAAATGATGCCCTACATGCAGCCAGTTATGCAGTCAGAACGGACAGCCATCCGCTCGGACAGTGCCCACCTGGTCACCCTGGGTGGTGTTCTGCGCCAGCAGCTCGTTGTGAGTAAAGAGCTGCGTCTGTTTGATGAGAAGGCTCACGAGTGGAAGGCACTGGCACCCATGGACGCACCCCGCTACCAACATGGCATTGCTGTCATTGGCAACTTTCTCTACGTGGTGGGGGGCCAAAGCAACTACGACACCAAAGGCAAAACAGCAGTGGACACCGTGTTCCGGTACGACCCCCGCTACAACAAGTGGATGCAGGTGGCTTGCCTTAATGAGAAACGTACCTTCTTCCACCTCAGTGCACTCAAGGGACACCTCTATGCTGTCGGTGGAAGGAATGCCGCCGGGGAGCTTGGTGAGTTTATTTACCTGCTTGTTTGTTTTATCTGTACTTTTAAGTAACAACTAAAACTTCAATTAATATTTTATGAGATTACACACTTAAACTGTCAAGGGAAGAAATGAGGGAAGTGTGCAGTTTAATAAGGCTGCAAGCATACTAACGTTGGTAATCAAGTGTTGTTTCTACAGTTCATTTCCTTTTTCAACATATGACATTTATAATCTGAGAGGACGTGCACATGATCACAAAATATACTAAATCAATACTGGAGCAAAACATACATAATCCTGTGTAGCATGTCAGGCAAGACACTACAGGTTAAAAGCTTAAACATCTTCTTGAAGATACCACCATGAATAAATGATATATGAACAAATCTGTCTATGAAAACCTTCAGAATATCGACAGATATAAAATTAAGTGCTACTGAAGTGGAGATTTCTGGCTCAAGAGCATGAGGAGAAAAACTATTTGCATCCATTATTGAAAGGTGCAGATAGAAATTTGCAAATAGACAAACTGAAGGAAAATATACACTTTGGTTTAAATACTCAACTTACTCAAGTAAACAGCTCAATTAATCAAGATATTTATATCTGTTCCGGGTAGTTTGGCTGTTGAATGTTTGTGAGTAACCGATGTGGAATCTCTGTACCCGTAACTGTGGGACCACAGAGAGGTGCCACCCAATACTTAAATTCAGCTCTGTGACTGCAGTGGACAGAGCGAGGCCACTGTGTGAGCAGTCGACTCTTCTGGGTTATAATTAGACCCAAAAGCACAGCCTCAGTTCGCTGCCTCTCTACACAACTGACTTTTACTGCTTCACGTTCCACCGCTCCTTCACTGCATGTGCTTTATCCTTCATGTTTTTCTGGATGTGCCCATCCCCTGCTTAATATTTGTTTTGAGGGTCATACGGGTGCGGCTTTATTGTTACAGCTACAATGCTGTGATTATACATAAAAGGAAAACAAATTATTTACAGGAGCAGGTTTTCAATCCCAACGGGTATACTCTGAAATGTTTTACATAGACAGTTTTTGTGTGGATTCTAAATCTTAAAATGACGAATATATATTTTAAGATTTCTTGGAGCTATAATACCTTAGTAATGTTTGTTTTTTTAGGCCTGCTGACTTGTATAGGTCTTTTTATTGTATATATTATTTTTTGTAATGTTTTTCTGGCTGAGCAACATCATATATAATGTACTCTAAACTTGTTTAATGGTTGTTTAGGTTAACCCAAGCAAAATGTGTAGATCAGCTTGTTTGTGGCTTCGACCAAAAGGTTAGGGTTATTGGTACCAGTTCGATCATTCACAGCATCATTGGATCTCGTTTCACCTCCCATGTTGGTGTAACTGGTTCTGTTATTTGAACCAGTTACAGTGATCTACACTGATTTAGGTCAGAAAATGATGCCACATCAGCTCCCAGCTTGTGTGCCATTAGTTTATGGTGCACAGCCTGCAGAAAGAGAAACTCCAGCTAATTAGGAATGTGATCTTTCTGCTGATCATAGGAAAGTCTACATCAAATCCGACTTAGTGAAAAAGAGGTTAAATTTAAATAGGTGTCCCTGTAAATCAACAGAACATCGGTCTCTGGACGTCTCTTAAAGCAGCAACAGTCAGAGTTCATTTGTGTGTCGGTCTATCATTTATGATTTACTTATTGAAGGTTTTTTAATCATCCTACATTCCTTTTCCAGTCCAACCCCGCTCTGAGTTCATTCAGTTAAACTGTTGTGTTTTAGATCGGCTAAATACAGTCGTTGTTTTCTGATATGTCTGCACAACTTCCTCTGAGCGGCTGCAAAATATTGTGCCTCACTCAGATTGCCTTTGATCATAGCTGTTGAGCAAGCAGAAGGGGGTGTTCACTCATTTTCTCCACTGAGATTTTACTCAGCTCGCCCAGAGATGGCTCACACTTCGTAGTGGTCCTGAGCTCACTGCTGTTTATAGAACCAGTATATTGATTTAAACCAAAGCCTTTAATAAATGCGTACATTTACTGTCTGCGTTTTTTCTTTGAGGTTTAGCCTTCCCTGCTTGTGACATGCAGCCAAATGCCTGCCGTCTCTTTTATCTTGGCATATGCTAATGTGACTTCCCTCCCTCTGCAGGGAAGATAACGAGAAGATAACTTATCTGTAAGCCACAATGCTTTGATCAAATTTACACTTGTGCTCTTTATGTTTGACGATTGCATTTGACGCAAAGGCAAAGAAGTAATAAAGACTACACCGACTCCAGCTGGTGGTCCAAGTTAGTCTGCGCCCAGTCAAAACCAGTTTCTAACTAGAATGACACTCAGTAGAACGTCTACCACCGCCATGGCTGATCAGCCATCCCATAAAAATACACATTTTAGTCCACAATATCCAGATTATTCACAATAGCAGTAGAAACTAAATTAGAAAATGTAGAAGGACACCCTTCTCTTATTACATTCCTTTCTCCTGCGATGTTTAAGAAAGTGCAAAAAAACATCCTTAATTGAATCTGCTCCAGAAGTTAATGGGTTCCTCCTTGGCCCCCCTTCCACCAAGTTTCAATAATATCAGCTTAATAGTTTTTGCTAAATCCTGCTAACAGACAGACATGAAAACATTGCTCCCTGGCAGAGATAATTCGACAGTGACTCCACATGTGGACGGACCCTGGCTGCTTGCTGAGGGGCCACTAGGACACTATTCACTCACTGACAAGCATCTCTTATGAATCCCAGTGTCTTTATTCCTGGTTCTCGCTGATATAATGAAACCAGCCTCAGGGACATCAAGATAAAGGATCTTACAATCTCCCTATTTCCGGAGCAGTCGGTGCAATCAGTGATGGTGGGGTTGTTGGGATGTGTACTCTGTATTTTAAATCCGCATTTTAGCTCTCACGCTGAGACCCTCCAAGGCCTCATTTGCTGCTGTTTGTCCTCCTTAGTTGTGTCTTGACCTACTTTCTACTAATACGTTCTTCTTCTTTTTTCTTTCTCCTCAAGCTACTGTGGAGTGCTACAACCCAAGGACAAATGAATGGACATATGTTGCCAAAATGAATGAGCCACATTATGGCCATGCTGGGACAGTGTATGGTGGATATATGTATATTTCAGGTAAGTGGCTTCAGGGAGCTTATGTAAGTTAATTTGTACTCAACCCAAATAAAGAGGGATGTGAAATGCTGTGGGAAGGTGTAGTTAAAAAGTCGGTTTACTGCCTTTGAGTCATAATTGGAATTAATTTCAGTTTTTCGCAGTTTACAATTAGATTATTTTTCTCTTCCGCACTGAAGTATTTCATGGCAATAAGCAGCTGATTACATCTTATTTCATTCAAGGCCATAAATTCTACTCTGTGGTTACCTCATCTGAAACCTTTCCCCGAGCGCTACTTCATGTATCATGCATTGCCATGAGTCATAGACAGAGGGCTGTATGTGTGCGTTTGTTCCTGTTCAATGGAAATTTTCAAACTGAATTTTTACATGATTCAGTATATGATTTATACATTAAAGGGATAGTTCACCGAAAATTTTTAAATTCACTGCTCATCTAGACACCACTATGCCCTTGGAGGGGTGGGTGAAGGGTTTGAGTCCACAAAACCCGCTATAATAGAGCTACAAACAAGACCAACTTGAAAGTGATAACTGAAACTGCCTGTAGTTTGTGAGATAACATGGCGAGAAACCCACATTTTGATAATGATAGGTATTTGTCTTTCACACTTAACAGAGTATTGATCAAACAATTCCTCACTCACTTGATTCATCCATGATGAGTGCTCAGGTGAAGATAATGTGTGTTCGTGTCAGTGCCCGGGGAAGAGCGTGGAGACTGAGACTTTCAGCAGCCAATACTTACTCTTTAAGGTGTCACCTCAGTACTCGTTGACTTCATAGGATTGAAAACAAATCCTGCATTATGGAGATGAGCCCTAGTTTCTCGCTGTGACTAATCCAGAGTGATGCTACAAAGGAAGGGGAGGAAGGGAGGTGGAGGAGAAATTGGGGAGGGATGGAGCAAAGCAGAGGACTGAAACCTGTGTAGGAGGTGTGACACAGAAGAGCCTGTGTTAATCCCTACTGGCCGTGGGTACCGCCTTCATTCTGCAACACATAAACATGTAAAAGGGGATCAGAGGATTTTTTTCTTATACGTTCTAGTATGAAGGAGATTGGAAAGAAAAAAATCTGAATTCAGGTTAGTATTCTCTCAATGTATGGGCATAGATTCTGGAGTATCACCAGTGAAAAGCATCGGTTCAACATAAGATCTCGTGAAAATCTGTGAGCATATTTCACCAAAGACATGAACATAATCTCTTTGAATAGTGAGACAAGTAACAAATGGTCACGTCCGAATTTCAACCGATATACATGAGCATCCATGGAATTAATATTTAAAGAAGTGTAATATTGGCAGTGAGGATAGACTGGTTTCTTTAGCCTCAGCAAATTAATACACATTAATATCTCTGCATGAGCCAGATACTGTACTTACATTTACGCCTGGGAGGCTTTGGCAAAAATAACAACATATATAATATAACACTGAAAAGCTCTTTAGCGGTAGTATTAAGCTTGTTTACATTGAAAGGTGCTGACCAGCATACACACTGTTATTAGATACACTCCCTGATTTTTGATTACTGTGCACAGCACCAGTCAATTTAATGACTTAATCCACAGATCTCATTACTCCTGCAAACCTCTATCAGTATTATGTGGCTCTACACACGGCAAGTTACATCCCCTACTAGCTCCAGTTATGTCACGTTAGTGATTGTGTTAGTGTTCCTTAATAGTTATTTTACTTTTATTGGTCTCTTCTATCAAAAGACTTCGACGCCCGTTCCTGTTCGTCCCCGCTCCGCACCCAACCCCAAATTTCCCTTGAAGGCGGAATCTATCTCATAGGAAAAAAATGCTGCCCATAGAATGTGTAAATGGTAAAAAAAACTCAAGTTGGTCATCAAGACTAGAAATGTGCTATATAAATACAGACTGCAGACTATAGTGTTGGAGGAAGAATTGTTCCTGTACGTAAAAAGCCAATAGTGAGTGTTTTCCCTTTAATTTGATTTGATCCCATCTATTGGTGGCTTGATGGAAACGGGCCAGAAACTAATACATACCTTCATATATAATAAGATCATTGTTTACACAAACAAAACTTTAAAAACATTTAATTAGTTAGTATTTTATTTGGCAACCCCAAGAACTGGGGCATAATTGGGAACACGCAGTGCTCATGATTTGGCAAGTGTAACATTACTGTGGAGCGAAGATGAAAGCCACATTTTCACTTATTAAAATAAATAAACTGAAGTGATGAATAGCGTGATAGTCATGGACGAAGCTAATCCGCTGGTAGCCAGCTGGGTTTTTCAATCTTTCAGCCTCAGTCTGTATTCTGCAGACCATTAGGATTTATGGCTCACCCTTTTGATATTGTAATGGGTTCTTCTTTTGTTGGTTTCATGTTTCAATGAGGCAGGTATTAGCCAGCCAGCTGTCACAAGGGCAAAATAGGTGTCATGCTCTGCACCTGCAGCGGCTCCAACTTTGTGAAGGTTATAACCCAAGAAAAGGAACGTGCATGGCTCATATGAAAATTATAAAGTGCTTTGACTTGTTCAGGTCCGAAAAAGCTCTATATGAATTTAGTGTATTTAGTATTTACTGTTCTGAATAGTATAAGTGCTTTCAGTGCAGACGGTACATGTAAAAGAGCTTTAGCCTTTACAGGAATGTTGTTGGACCAGCACCTACAGTCTCGCCACGGTCTCACAGTCTAGCTGTGCTGCGTTGCCTGAAGGTATCCCGTCAGCCGGATGAACCTGACAAATGCACTATGCCCACGGACCATCACAGCTCAAGTGGCGTGGCAGAGTTCATGAGTGGCGAGCCGTTGCAGAGCCACACCGTCGCTGGTCCAGGGCCTGATCTCACAGATTAACATCGGTGTGAAGAAGAGCTTGAGGTCTAAGTTATTTATTAAATCATCTACAGCGAGGACACTATATGCATTGAATAATCTAAATTGATTGTTTCTTCAGTAATTTGTTGTGACGTTTTGATGTATTTGCAAGAAAGCTGTTCATGACGGCCTCATAACTAGTGGTGGGGGAAAAAATCGATTCTGTTCAGTATCGCGATATTTTGCGCCCGCGATACTATCGATACTGTAGCACAAAGTATTGCAATTTTTTTTTTGTTTTTTTTCCAAATGAATTTAACATTCATCCAACTGGACTGGACTCTAGTAGTACACATTTGTTTATTTTTCTCAATTTGATTGAAGCTCTAGGTTACTCTTATTTAAATGATTATTCTCAGGTTTATGTTACTCTATTATGTCTGCTTAATGTTACTGTATTTAAATAATTGTAAGTTATATGCTGGGAGCTCAGCGTTCATGTGAGAGGTCTCCGATTCAGAAAATAATTACAAAGGTCCTGTGTCCTGAATGTTCAAGGACAAAGTTTTTGCACTACCCTTTCTTAGTTTTTACACTTCAGTTAATGTGTAGAAGACAATGTTGTTCACAGAATTAAATGTGACATTTGAAGTGAGGTGAGAAGTCTTATTTTCCTAATTTTTTGTAATGCCTTTCAATAATATGGGGGACATGAATCGCAATATATCGCAGAATCGAATCGCAATACTTGCAGTATCGCAACATATCGCAGAATCGAATCGCAATACTTGCAGTATCGTAATATATCGCAGAATCGCAATACTATTGAATCGTAGCCCAAATATCGCAATACTATTGAATCGCCACATTTTTGCCAATTCCCACTCCTACTCATAACTGTGGGTTTAAATCAGAGCAGACAAGGATGGTGATGTGTAATGTACGGGTGAATTCTCCCCGCTGGATCATTATTGAAATGTTGCACGTATTGACACACTGTAATTGCAGCTCTTGCAAATAATGTGGGGACTGTGTCTGAAATCACACCCTGTTTGTTATGTAGCGCCATGCAGTACGTTCATCTCCAGCCATTTTATGTGTGGCTCAATTCTCAGTGTGAAATTTATTCTAAAAAGTACACTACCTTCTGCCAGCAATCCCACAATTCAAGTTCTTTAGTTTATAGATGTGTAAATTACTGTTGTGGAACTCAATGTCCCGTCAGCAATGTCCCGATATCACAATGACTCATGCAAGTGTCACTGTAGAGTTAATGATTGTCTATTATATAGTGAGCAGTGAATCAGCGATTAAGGCGGTAACTTAAAATATAGATGAAATTTAATTGTAATGTTCCCGCAGTGACTGATAACCACACAGAAATGTTAAAAAGCTGCAGAATAAATTTGCCAGTATGAGTTCAGGAGTGGAGAAACACTGGTCACTTAATATAAGTTAACTGAGTATGGACAATAATGAAAAGCACTGGGTTTTAATGTGAAGGGAAAAGAGAATCCAATGAAAATAGGTTTCACCATCTGCACACTGCATGTTAATGTTGGATCATATGTTCCGTGACATCCTGTAGAAAAATGATTGATGCGATCCATAGCGTGTTTTGAGCAGAGTTAATCCTGAAGCGGTCTGATAGTACATGCGTTTGCTCAGAGATGAGTACGGTTCACTAGAAGTTTATACCGGGATTTAAGTCTGGATGCTTTTAATCATAATGAGCTGTATGGGGTGGACTCAATGATAAACTATTAGCATATACAATATAATACAAACTAGAGCCTGACTGATGTGGGCTTTTGGGGGCCAATACCAATTATCCTAAGATATATATTATGAGACAACACTAATACTTTGTGCCTCTCTATGGAAGAGCTAAAGCTTTTAGGCTCAATTTTGCTAAACCTTGTCTCCTCTTAAAGCCTCACTTATGGTACCTGAGTAGACAATGGGACACCAGGATGCTGATCAGACATCATCATATCAGGGAATGGCCGAAGCCCTTGAACTGCATCATAATAGCTGCACAGTCTCTTGAGAGGAATTAGAAGGACACTACTACGTCAACTCCAGCGCTGTTCTCTTGTTAGGATTTCAATCGCGGGCTACTCAGATAGAGAGAATGGATAGTTAGGCTATCTTTGGATTTGATCCGTTAAGGAGGCGCAGCATCACAGATCTGAGTCACTGCTGCTGAATAGAATAGCTCAGGCCGCAACAATAAACCAAGCACACGATCACTGGGCAGCAGCAAAAGAGAGATTCTGCCTCTATTCGGCGTGCTCTGCAAATCCTCACCTCATTTGGTCCTAGTCACTCTGGCGGGGGGGGGGGGAGGGGGGCTTGGCGCCTTGGCTGCTACCCAAATGCATGCTGGGATTGTGTTCCTCTTTATTTTAAGCCTTCCCTGTAGACATGTCCTGTTTTTATCTTTCCCCACTTTCCCTCCGTTTTTCATGTCGCGGCATCCACAGACTGTTGTTGTGCGTATTTGAATCAAAGCTTTGTAATGAGCGCTCATCATCAGCGTTAGCTCGCGGTACAGAAAGGAGGCTGAACGAACGTCGGTGTCACTCTAGCTCGGAAGATTTCGCTCAACCCTGTTAAGTCCTGGTTGAGTTTGAGTTTAGATTAAACGAATGAAGATTGTTTAAAGGTGAGATAAAACAATTTACAGCCTTAATTCTGATTCTCCTGCTTTTGAGGCAACTGTGAACATTCTCAGTAATATGGTGATCCTCTTCATGGCCCAAATAAATACAAATGTAGGATTTCATAGGTTGATCTTTCAACAATAGGCCTGCTTGACAAGTCTACAAAGGTGTTTTCCTCCCAAATGATCAGCGGAAGCTAATTTGCACTCTTTCTCTTTTTTTTTTTTTCCTGCAGGCGGAATCACTCATGACACTTTTCAGAAGGAGCTAATGTGTTTTGACCCAGATGCAGACAAATGGACTCAGAAAGCGCCCATGACGACGGTGCGTGGCCTGCACTGCATGTGCACAGTCGGGGACCGTCTCTACGTGATCGGGGGCAATCACTTCCGGGGCACCAGCGACTACGACGACGTGCTCAGCTGCGAATACTACTCCCCCGCCCTCGACTTGTGGACACCTATCGCTGCCATGTTGCGAGGCCAGAGCGACGTGGGCGTTGCCGTATTTGAGAACAAGATCTATGTGGTCGGGGGCTACTCGTGGAACAATCGCTGCATGGTGGAAATAGTACAGAAGTATGACCCCGAGAAAGATGAATGGCACAAAGTATTTGACTTACCCGAGTCGCTGGGCGGGATCCGAGCCTGCACACTCACAGTTTTCCCCCCCGAGGATCATTCGGGCTCGCCCTCCAGAGAGTCGCCCCTCTCGGCTCCTTGATGAGTAAAGGGAGGGGGGGACCCACTTTGCTCACGCACCCCTGACCCCTCGCCCACCCAACCCCCCTCAACAAACACACCTTATAGACATTGTTTGCACTTCCTCTTTGGACTACATCTGTACTGCATCCCCAAGTACCTCCCCCCCCCACCCCCACCCACCTCGAGCTGTGCAGAAACCCCTCCCGAAGTGGTTAAAACCTACAAACCGATGCGATTTGGCAACCTAATTACATGTTCGTGTTGCATACTCGGTCTATTTTGGCAGGAAATACCTTGACTTGAAAAGTGACTTTGCAAATCAACTTTTCTACCTGATGTCTACAAAGTTTTCTTAGGTCTCGTTTCTGTAGGCGTTCTACCCTGAGATGCTGACTCACCACACTGACTGTCTCCTCTAGTCTATGCCAGGTTAGCTGCAGGTGACCCCGGAGAGCAGAGGCTTAGGGACCGATGAGCTCCACAACACAAGCTGGTTTTTAACTCAGGGGTTGGCCCAGGCCCCATCGACGTCTCTCACTCTCTCTGTCTCTCTTACAGTTTCAGTTCTTTCCTGCGGTCGCTATGATACTGTTAACAAAATGGTGTTTTCTAAATTTAATAAAGATGGTTTTGAAAGTAAGACAATTACGTCGTCATTACTGACTACAGAAAAAGCAAACCTCAAACCCCCCAAACAGTGGATGTTGATGGACATTTTGAATGTGCACAAACTTGGACATTTCAGAGTCTTATATATAAATTAGATTTTTGTTGGATAATGATTAGACTGTCTGGTATGGATTTGATATGTTTAAAGTGGAGGTCATTGGAAACCAGTCATTGGTGATGGTTTCAGGAAAGCCGCCTTACTCTGGTAAAAGGTGCGTGGTCATTAATCAGCTGTGGGAGAGAAGCAGGCTCCCGTTATCTTGGTTTTGTAAACGTCAGTGAACTGAATGAGCTGCAGGGGTGAAGCCGATCAGTCCAGCTGTGTGCAGGGTTGACTTGCCTGTTATTAGCAGATTATACCACTCGCTTGGACATAGACATTCAGATTAAAGCATTGAAATTCCTAATCCAATTTATTACGCTACAGTCAAGATTATCAGAAATGTTCAGTGCTTTCCAATCAATACATATGGTTAATAACGGTGGTTAGAGGTTTGTTTCATTTGCTAATGTCGCTCAACCTCTCCCAGCTGATTGCCAGTAATGTAAACATAATACTGCTGACCAGTGTGAAGGGAAAAACTGGCACTTCAGCCACTGTTGCGCTGCTCCGCCTGGAATCAAGACAGACGGCGGTGGCGCCAACAGGCTGCCCACCTGCTCCGGGACGATTAAAGCCTTAATAGAGCAGCATATGGTGTCCGAGACGTCCTCCTCACGCTGCTCCCAGGAACAAAAGGTTTGTGTAATCATCAGGTGAGTGGTCTGGTAATTTAAATCCTCATTATATTCTCACCGTATTCAATTAATAAGACGCTGCAGTGGTGTCCCTCATCTCAGGTTTTAATGGCTGGTCTCGCGGTATCGGTGTCAAAAAGACTTTCTGCTGTGCAGCCACCATGATGTCAGGTTATCTTACACGTAAATACATGGTGTTTTTTAGCCTTTTAAATGTTTCACTTTTAGCTTTTGAATCCCTTCTGTGCTACATTTCCTTTTTGATTGACCAAAATTTGTTTTTTTTTACCTATAGCATGGCTTGTTTTGTGGCAGTTCAAAAGCTCTATTTTTTATGCTACATCTTATTGTTGGGCCCTTTTGATGGAGCGGCTTGTATCATTCTCCAACATTTAAAAATAGGTAGTTTGTAATCCTGTGATAGAAAGTTGCTGACTGAACAGAAGAGGAATTATATAACAGGCTCAGCTGCTGGCAAAGGCGTACGAACCGGAGAACGGTGAAAGGGGTGAGAATTTAGTGTCAACTTTCCATAGACATAACTTTGAAAATAAATAACTCACTTCTAACCATCTACCCTCTGTATCACCTGACCAATTATGCTCATTTTGCATCTCTTTTAATTTATTCTTGAACTCCACTAGAGTATCTTTTTACAGTTCAAAAATATTGTACTGGCCCTTTATGGATCCTGCAGTTCACTATCTTTCTGAAACAGCTGGATTTGGCTTCAAGGCCCCCCTACCTATTAGGCCACTTTGTGGACCCCTGAACACAGCAGTAGCAAACCGAGCAGGTAGGTGTATCCTGCTGATAGATGGGCGTGGTTATGTCTAAATATGGAAGTTCAAGCCACTCTGACCTCTGAATGCCCAGAGGATGAAAAAAACCTGCTGGAAACCAGGCAACGCTTAAAATTATGCGATTAAAATGACAATCCAACATTGTGATACTATATTTACCTCTGAAAATAAGAAGAAGCATAATAGGTCCTGTTCACGGTAGAAGAGTCGAAAGAGAAGACAATGACCCTTCCTGAAAACATAGGATTAGAGGGCAGAGCAGTGAAACTCCAGTGAGGGAAGAGACTGACTTTGTGTTGCAAATCTTAATGTCTATTAAAGGTTCAGTGTGTAGAATTTAGTGACATCTAGTGGTGAAGTGTCATGTATCAGCCGAATACCCCTCACCTCACCCTCCCCTTCCAAAGTGAAAAGAGACATAAATCACTGCTTCATTACTGGTTACTTCAAACAACTATGGGACGGATGTACTTGGACAAGATAGGCTACTGAACCTCAAATTGCTCCTGACAGCTGTGCATAAAGTATATGAATGGTATCACAGTTTAAAGAACTGCATATAGAAGTGCTTTATTAATTAATGCGTGCATGCAGCGTATACTGTAAAGTGCTTTATGTGGAAAAGGTTACCTCTGGTTTTCATTAATGTTGCATAAGTGTGAATTTTGCCACTCTCTACACTGTCAAGAACTCTTCAACGTTCAACTTTGCCAACTACTATATTGTAATTTTAGTTATAGTTATTAATTTAATTGGTAATTCGATTTCCAAATTTGTAGTTAATGGTGATAGTTTAACGTATCAATTGCACAACACTGTTCAATGCCAGTTCTTCTTTGCTCGGTTTATTGGCGGGTGGCAACCAATGTTAAGGTGCATACCCGCCATCTACTGTGTTGGTGCACCATTCCTGGAGATACTGCAATACCAGGTCGATGCATGGAGTGGACGGAGCAAGCCCCTATTCCATCTCCCGGTTCTTAAAATCAATTTAATATATGGTCCCTGGATAAGGGACACATTAATCCTTTTTACAGACTATTACTTCTTCTGTTCGGTTTATTAGAGGGTGGCAACCAATGTCAAGGTGCATTACCACCACCTATTGGATCTCAAATGTCTGCAGCCTTCTTCGGTTTATTGACAAAAACAAAGAACCTTATCATTTACTTTCTACACCCATAATGCTATGGAAACCTTTTAAGTGTACATCAAAAGAGAAATCCTTTGATTACTCAAAGAAGCAATTCTTAGAAGAACAGACATAGGAGGAATGATGATAGGCTATATACTGAAATAATCACAAAGGACTCTCAAGGAATAATGAAGAAGAATTGTGTGCTGGCAGTAGTATTACTACCTTGACATTGGTTTCCACACGCCAATAAACTAAACAAAGAAGAAGAAAGATGGCGAGACCAAAAAAACTAATAACTCTGAACATTCGTGTTCATGCCTACATTGAACGATGGGAGCAGAAAGTCACACAGAAGCTACAGGCTGCCAAAACAAAGCTCTTTATGTTGACTATACCACATCAGAGAGCTTCTCTAAAAACAAATATTGAGACCTTGACAGCAGTCCTTGAACTGCTCCAGGGTAAAACCCAACAGGAACATCCCATCATGACAAAGCAGAGGGAGGAAATACACCTTCTCAGGAATTGGCTGCTTGCCACCGAAAAACTGTTGGGTCAAGCTACTGAAAAATTGAATGTGCAGCAGAAAATCACCAGGGAAGTTAAAAAACAGATTCATTTAGAGCGTAAGAGGCTATATGACTCCCAAATAGCAGTAGATGAGAAAAACCACGATCTCCTCCTTCAGCTGGAGGACACTAAGATGATGTGTGCCTCGAAATTGAGTATGGCATCTATCCTCAACATGGATCTCAGGTGTCAGTTAAACAACTCCCCAAAACAGTTGCAACAGCAGATAGAAGAAGACATCCAGGAAGCAAGAGAGTGCATGGATGTCTGTGATGACATGAAGGACATGCAGGTTGAAGCAACTGAGAAGAGGTCATGCAGAGAGATTTGGCTTGACTTCTCAGATGATTTGGCACTTAAAGAAGAGGAAGACCAGGAGGGTCCTGAGCTCCTAATGGTCAAAGAGGCTCCTGAACTCCAACTGGTCACAGAGGCTCCTGAACTCCAACTGGTCACAGAGGCTCCTGAACTCCAACTGGTCACAGAGGCTCCTGAACTCCAACTGGTCACAGAGGCTCCTGAACTCCAACTGGTCACAGAGGCTCCTGAACTCCAACTGGTCACAGAGGCTCCTGAACTCCAACTGGTCACAGAGGCTCCTGAACTCCAACTGGTCACAGAGGCTCCTGAATTCCAAATGGTCGAAGAGGGTCCTGAGCGCCAAATGATCAATCTTGAAATGAAGCTTTTTCAGGAAAATGAGGAGTTAATGGTTCACTTCACCATGAGTGATTTGCAGCAAATCACAGAATCTGAGGTCAGTCGGTTGTGGGAGGAGAAAGAGAATACACTGAGGAGCCAGGAAGCGACCATCACGCAGCTCCGGGCTGATTTGAAAAAGACCAAGAAAAAGCTGAAGGCTGAAAAAGAAATAAACGTCCAGAAGAGTCCACTTCCGAAGAAGAAGCCCAAGAAGCAGAATTGTATGTTAAGGCTGTTTGGATGTAGCTTTCCTAAATGTGTGGAAAGCACTGAGTGAAGTAAAAGAATTTTGGGTACTGGTAATATCAAACACTGACAGTAACATAAATCAACGATTATGTGTTTCCATTTCATTAAGCTTTCAGAGTCACAGCTCCTCTGTTACCCCAAGTGTTTCCCCCCGTCCCTTGTCTGTTCTCCCCTTCCTGTTTGCCATTCTCCCTCTGATGACTCGGCAGAAGCACGGCCAGACAATATAACAAAATTTCCCGTATAAATACTTATAATAAATACACCTGTGTATCGATTTTTGTGAAGAATTTCGGTAAGAATTTAAGCATGTTAAAGCCCTCAAAAAGCCAATTAATTTGCCTGAATAATAATAATTATAATAATCCTTACAATTTCATTAGGGCCTCACCTGTCAGTCTAATTATCGTACAAAAAATACCTACAACCTACTAGTTTGACCAACCTCCCCTAGCCGTCTTCCTTATTGGTTTTACCCTCCAGGAAGTTTTACCCGGTGGCCCTATAGGAGAAAGGAGAGCAGAGGCAGCACATGATATTTCACATCCACTGTCTAATTCCGGCCAGACAATTTTTTATTCACCACGTTTCTTCATCACCAGTGGAGGCTTGTTCACTTGATCGGCGAAGCATGTGGATTATGACGTAACTTTTGACACAAAAGCACAACACACATTTGTGGGTATGTGTTTCTCCAGATGGCTCCTCCTCACCTCCTCTTCTTCTCTCCTCCTCTCCTCCTCTCCTCCTCTCCTCCTCTCCTCCTCTCCTTCTCTCATCCTCTCCTCCTCTCCTCTCATCCCAGGCGGAAAATGACCCAGATTCTCCAGGCTGCTGGATGTGTTTGCATACACATCACTCTGTTGACATTGTCAGTCAGAAAGCATCACTCTGAGCGGCGAGGAGTGGGATGGTCTCCAATGCGCCTCTCACCATGATGAAATACAGAGCCACAGATCCCTGCTGTCCTCTGACTGCCTGGATGATGGAGTTAATGGCTATTGATCCCTCTGGAAGGCAGCCAACATATCCTGATGTTACACCTGCTAAACATATTCATCTTTTGCACTCACAAGCTGCCTTCCGATATTAGACTCCACAAAGGATTTAGGTCCCAGATGAAGTTTTAATCTCTTTTCTCTCGCTCATCATGAATATTCAGAAAAAGGTCAAGTCCTTACTCTTTCTACCAGCTCTGCACTCAGCTGACACCTCAGCCAGCTGCAAGGAGGAGACAACATCTGTATCAATGGAGGATTCCGCTTCCTTTTTATGTCTGTATCCAGAGTAATCTGTCCCCGATCGTTCTCTTGTTCCAGCACTTGTTCCTGCCCAAGCACTGTGTGTGTGTGTGTGTGTGTGTGTGTGTGTGTGTGTGTGTGTGTGTGTGTGTGTGTGTGTGTGTGTGTGTGTGTGTGTGTGTGTGTGTGTGTGTGTGTGTGTGTGTGTGTGTGTGTGTGTGTGTGTGTGTGTGTGTGTGTGTGTGTGTGTGTGTGTGTGTGTGTGTGTGTGTGTAGCTGGAGTGGGAGGGGTAATTTGGATTTGCATCAGTCCTAGATTTGAGTTCATGCCCTAGTATTTCATCTAAATTTGCAAACTGCGTAATAGTCCCCTCACAATGTACCTGATCACCACTGTTAACACATTAACTCAATGATTCTTTTATTTATGGGCAAAAAACTACGTTTTGTAGTGATGCTGATGAAGAGGGACTGGTGTTTAGGTTTCAGACTCGTGTTCACTTCCAGTTTTTCCTGGAGTGGAGACTTGATGAATGACTGGCAGCCTGTCCAAATTGTCTCCCTTCCTTCAACCCAATGCATGCTGGGATATGCTCCAGTACCCCCTTGACAATGAGAAGGAAACCGTATAGTAGGCAGAGAATATAAATTGGGATGGTGGTTGGGCGTAGCTTTGGTGTTCACAGGTAAGGCTATGTCGTTTGCACTAAACTGTCTGATTCTTCTTTGAGGAAACAAAAAATATATTGTTTTCTAATGTTGCAAAATGAAGAGTCACTTACTCAGATCAGCTAAGAAGAGCAGAAAGGCTGGAACAATGCAGCTGCTGTGGAAAAACTGCTTTACAAAGTCCTTTACAAACCCAGTCAAAACATATCTTTGGTCAAACATTTCAACGCATAGCCGCAGCATACAACACTAACAGTTGCTGATTCTAAAAATGTGGAAAAAATGTACAGCCAGATAATTTGACAAGATGTTAGTGATGCCGTGGCATGTTAAGACTTTGTGAATAAAACAAATCTGATTTAAAAGGTCCCTCTAAGATGTTATTACTGTGTTTTCATGAAATCAGATACATTCTTGATTTTCAGTTTAGCAGCATTCCATTCTTAACCACTTGTAAATTCAAATAAATTGTAAAAGACAATAAAAAACTAAATACATATATATATATATATGTATGTTATGACTATGTTATGACATGTCATGACTCCATATTTATGACAATAGTCCGTCTGTCCCTGTATATTACAGAATTCCTTCTGAAATATACAGTAGTTCCTTCAGTATTCCAGCAAAGAAAATAAAGAACATTTTTATTGTTTACTCTCACAGACTCATCAGAAATGATCACAAAACAGAAAGGGATAGCTGATGAGCACTGCTATTTCTATAAGCTTATATTATCTCACTTATGTATTTATTATTTATAATTGCACTGTAATGTCTTTTTCTATTTGTCATGTGTTTTTTCATGCGAAACGCTATTTCCATTTTATATACTTACATACAAATGGCCATAAAATAATCTTAACCTTATTCTTAATTTTAATCCTATATTGTAAAATGACAGTAGGAAGTCCCAGAATAACAATTTGAGCCTTTTGTTGGCAAATAAGCACCTTTAGAGCTAACTTTATGGACTGTCCCAGTTGCCCCATGAGATTACAAGGGGCTGTGTCATGGCAGCTGGCGGACGGCTCACTGAGGAGGACTCACTGTCATGATTCCTGCATGTGAACTCATGTGAAGGCCGAAAGAGCAGGTGCCTCGCATGTGCACGTGTGACACAAGGCCAATGCCAAAAGTGATCGATAACTCTCCTCAGCTTCAGCTTCCTCAGCTCTTTCGTGTAAAATGCCAGGTTACCATGGTTACCTTAGCTCTCCATCCAAGGAAACGGTGAAAGAGGAAAATCAAAGAAATTCTCCTCCTCTCCTTTGAGATACGCTCTCGCTGATCCATCCTGGGGAGCTGAGAGGAGAGCGCTGACCTGTGTGTAGCAGTGAATGAACATTTGTGGGGGGGGGGGGGGGGGTCAAGAGCCAGTGACTGAAGGGCAAACATTAGCAGCTTCCTCAAACACAAACATTCACTCTTGTTGTAAAAAAAATGCTGCTGTGCTGATCACTTGTGCAAACTCATTGCCATCCCTCCCAGAGTAACTCATTTCCATTTCCACTACATTATCCCTGAGTGCACGCCAGAGGTGGCTTGGATTTCTTCAGTGCTCTTTGCAATCATGACCTCTAGTGGTCCCCGTGAAAACAAATGAGAGTGGCGCTGACTCACTCTGTGAGCGTTCTGAGAGACGTCTGGATGAAAGATCTCGCACTCTTGTCTTTGCGTTGGCAACGATGCCAAGAGGAGAAAATGTAAACTAATGTACACACCCCTCACCCCCCCAGCTGCATTGAGCTATAAACCCTGAGCATCCTTCCTGTAAGTCAGACCATTAATCTTTGTATTTACAGAACTGTGGTTTGAGCCAAGGCAGACAGACACTGTGAAAGACATAACAGGAATAAACAGGATGCGATGCCTGCAGGAGGAGGGAGGGGGGGGCGGGCAGTTTCAAGCACCACCCACTTAGACCAACACTTTCCTCTGGCGAAGGCCACAGCATGCCCCAGTTTCTACTTGCAAAATAAAAATCTCTCTGCTGTTGTTTTTTATTGAACACCTTCTTCATTTTGCATTTAGTGACCAACACCTTTTCATTTCCCTCTCTTTGCAATTCATTGTCCTGTCTACAAAGTGCTTCAGAGGATTCAGGCAGACAGGAGGATTAAAGCAGTGCATGTTCACTTTTCTTGCCTGGCTGAAGAGGATGGTTCAGGTCAAATAATGGGCTCTGATGGATGTCTGACCTACTTAGAGCATTTCATGCCCTATAAAAGCTGACCCCAGCGGGCAGAGAAAGCAGCCATTAGTGCCCCTGCTGGTGGGATAGACTATACTAATAATACAAATTGAGATTCATGTTTCCAGACCCACATGCAAATTAATTTTTTCATGAATAATTAATTGCCTGAAAATGAATGATGCTTCTGAGTAGGTTTGAGTATATTGTTGTGAGATGAATGGAATATTACAACCTACAATCACTTTCATTGCAGTAAAGCCTCTTAAAGCCTCGAGCTGCGGCCTTGAAAATTGGCTCAGTAGAAGGAGAATGATTTTATCTACACATGAAATAATTACTCCTTATTAGGTGTAATGTCATATACAACACAGATGATACACAACATCATGTAAATAAGAAAAATAATTCAATTTAGCAAATGCTGCAATAGAAGAGGAATACATTTGGTTTGCCAATTAGCTTATTTTCAATCCCCTTATGCTGCATACTGTTTATTCGTTATTTCCACTTCCTTTTTTCAATTTTCTATCCTTGAATGCAATCTATTCATTTTGATGTATTAGATACCTTTTCAATATATTATATTTTATGTATGCTCAAGTGGAATTTTGAGGCCCACGTTATTTACTTAAACATTAAAAAAAATTGCATTCATTATATTTACAGATGTGCTCTTTGCAGATTCATATTTTACAGAGCTTAAACTATATCTTTACTTAAACAACTACTTCTACATCTGGTAACTGCACGGATGAGAGGGAACCAGGGTTTGCAGACATGAAAGCATTAAACAACGACCTGAAAAATGCTAATATTCTTCACAGTTAATGTGTTTCAGGACAAACAGTCATTTGATCCATCGTTAATGTAAAATATTTAATTTGCAGTACTTTTTACTGAGGCACCTGCAGAGTTTGAGTGCAGGTGAATTATCCCACTTTGAAGATCCGTTTAGTCTCATGTTACTTTAAAGTCTGCTTTTAATGGGCCCTGAGTTGAAAATGATCCAGATTTGAGGACATCATTATCCCCATGATTATGTTTCTTTTTGTGCCTTTCCGTGCACTCTGGCCTCTTCCCTTGGGGCTGAATGTAAACAGCAGAGAGGGATACGGTGATGTTCTCTCCCCTGCATGCGGTGACAGAGGCCTGTTCGGCATCATGATGATCACATGCCATAGATAACTCCTCTGATATCTTCTTGAAGCAAATACCTTTGACTTACCCTACAAATTCGAATTCTCCTAAATGTCACATCTGCTCCAGGGACTATTTGACATTTCATTTTTAGAGATAGAGTCAACTTCTCCATTATGTGTATTTAATCATCTTTAGCTACAAATGCAACTAGAAAGGCACGTACCCAATGGTCCCCTTATGAAACCACATTTAAATTCACTAGATTCTGATTTTTGTTTGGATCTTCAACAAATGTTTACGCAGTCATTTATATCAGTTCCTTAAACATGCCTGATCCGTTTTCATTGAGATGCATTTATTATTCTAATAGAAATCTCAGAATTTTTAAGATAATAACATTGAAAAAAAAATCCTAGATCTGCCAACCCAAATGTAATGGGGATTTTCTTTGACGTCCTGCCCCATTCCTCCATAAAATTTTACCAAAACCTGTTTAGTAGTTTTTGCGCAATCCTGCTAATTGACAAACAAACATAACCTCATTGTCCGAGGTGAAAATGCAATGATAAGCCGCATGGGTGGATGGGTAGAATCCGAAAATGCATGAATACAAATGAAAAAAGTTTATAGACTACACAAATACTCAGTCATTATCGTCATTGTTGGTCATGCAGGCAGCATTTTATGGGATATTTTATTGTGAAATCCCATAGCCATGAATTGAGCTCATTCCCCATCATCACTGACCTCTTTACCAGAAAAGCAACGTGAGTCATCACCAGTTTACTGAATGACATGATTCAACATGACTCCCCTTGAATGAGAAGAGTCCTGTCAACACACATCCCAGCTGCTGACCAACATTTGCCTGCAGCTACAAAAAAACCCGATTCACCAGCATCGTGCCATTTATCAGAACCAGTTTGTCTGCTTCGTCGTTGATATGTTAAAAATCTAAAACAGGTCACCGCAGCAGGATAATGAACTGGTCACACTGGGCCCCTCCGGTCTGTCAGCTGTTGGAGACAGACCCCTCCCCTTCAGGAGCTTCGTATCTTTAGTTGCAAAAATGTGGAATTTTTTTCCACTGGCTCATTCATTAAAATCCCCCCCCCAAAAAATCCTAGCATCTGCCAACTATTTGCTGATTGTGTAAGTCTGTGTATCCCTGGTGCCATATGATCTTTAAATATCACCTTTTTTTTTTTAATTACATTTATTTGTGATTATTTTAGTTTTTAGGTTATTTTTTAAATCGGAAAATTCATCAAATAAATGAATCTACAAGCGATCCAGCATTTCCATCAGTGATGTGAGTCTTGCCAAGAAGAGTTACATCATCAGTGTATGGAGGCAAAGAAAGGTCGAAAGATTTTGAATTAAACTGTGACTTGAAAATTACATGTGAGTTATTTAACCTAAATTCAGGTAACGTCAAGTTTTCCCTCGAAGTATTAATTCATGTTAAAATACGTTTTTTAATGGCCTTGAAAATTATGCAAATCACTGCCCTTTTGTTTTACTTCCATGGTGAAAGATTATGAAAATGTTGGTGTTTACCAAGTCCACTAAAAATGTTCTTTACATTCACGTAGCTTTTAGATTTTTTCTCGATGTGACACATTTCTCGTTAGTGTATTTTTTATGATCGAAAAGCATTTAAACAAGAACATCAGAACAGACACACCCAGTCGCCTCACTCTCCTTTTAGCTCCATGACCAGTTGGCTCACTGAGAAGTTTCATAACCTTGTGTAGTTGTAAAGAAAAACATTCAAAGTTTGTAAAAATAGTTTATTTAAAAAGGGAAATAACATCATTTTGAAATAAAACATGTTTACATCTACTTGTCTTCTAATGAGCACATGTTGTTCTGCTCTGCTCTCATCAGCAGAACAGCACTGCTCTATCACTCTGTGGTTTTGTTTAAACATATTCAGCTTTATTGCTTTACAGACATTTCATCTCTGTTTTAAACAGGCTGCTGCCGTGTCGTGATATTGCGCACATGTAAACCATCTATAAGGACGTCCTCCCACTTTGAGAGTGACTGCACTCAGACCGCATGTGTGTCACAGATCTCGAGGCCATTTCAGCAGCGGAGAAAAACAGGCTGTTGTATCTCCAAATTACACATGTTAGATGACTTCCATGCAGCTTGGAGTGGTGTAAGTTGTGCCGTGCAGTTGGAAAAGGAAAAAAGCCAGGGGCAGTGGAACGACTCTGTGGCAGCAAGCGGAGCAGAAAGGAATTAAAACATGGCTTTGAGACATGCAGGCTTGAATATGAGATAAACAGGGTAGATTTAAATATTGGACTTTCTTCCCTCTCTCATCATGGCAAAAATAAAATAAAAAAATGCCTGAAGCTTTTCACCCAGTTCTGGATGTCCGGAAATCTGAGCTGGAATGAGAAGAGGCTCACAAAATCCATATCCGCTAAAAGGCTATTGTATGACAGCTGCGAAAACAGCCGTGAAGACCAGGGCTCCTCCAGTGCGCTGACACAACTTCCGACTATAAGACAGATGGAAAAACTCACCCGTCCCCAGAGCTGTGAAACATCTCAGCCCAGTCACATTTCAGCCCTTTCCACAAACAAGTGTCATTGCTTTAAACTTTACTCGGTTTCTCCAACCTTTAGTTTGAATCTAATTGTGATCATGATACAAAATAGTCTCTGCTGAAGACTAAGGGCTATAGAGCTTTTAAAAGACAGGCTGAGTCACTAGCTTCCTTCAAATCAAAGCTCAAAACTTATTTTTATGATATTGGTGCTATATAAATAAAGATATTATCACTATTATTATGATACAACACATAGTTCACTTTTGGGTCTAAAAAAAAGCACTCGCTCTTTAACTAAACACATGAAATGAGGAACTCTAGCAGAGACTTTCAGAGTAACCTTCAAAACAATATGATATACTGTCTATGATGCCATGATGTTGCTGGTAACCATCAGCTTTTGTGTTGTGTCTTTCTGTCGTGTTGTTCTTCTGCTCAGAACTAAATTTGATCAGTTCATTTCTGTCATCTGTGCAAAGAGAAGCAGAACATCTCCTATGGATTATGAGTGAGTACATTTTGCTTATTCCTAATATAAAAACAAACTGGATCGAATGCACAGACGCAAAGCTGAAAAATAAAATGTTTTCTACGCTCATGAAAAGCTTATGTTTTGGAGATAAAGCAAGTAAGACATGCTCAGAAGTTCCTGATATTTCAGAGCTAGAACAGTGTATTTTTGAAATGCAAAGAAAAATATAAAATATAGATCAGATAAGGAGGCTACTGTATTTTTCAGCTATTAGTTTTCCCCTCACCACTAAGGGTGAAGTAAAACATCAGCAGGCAGACACATTCATGCTCGATGATAAGACTTGCTTCCTGCTGCGCTTTCAGAAAACCTCTCTGTGCATCAAACCTCAGATGATATAATGGACTCAAAGTTAATTAACTGCAATATCCCCAAAAAGTCTCACGGGACAAAGTCTTATCTCGCCGAGCGCCCGGTTGTGCTTTGCTTTCTGTTCACTGGGGATCAGCAGTGTCACGCATCGAGATGCTGGCCTCCTGTTTCCTTTGCCTCTTGTGCCTCCAGAGCAAGACGGCCAGCAAGAGGAGCAGCAGGAAGCCCAGCGCTCCTCCGATGAGTCCTGCTTTCAGGGGCAGACTGCTGTCTCTGGGGTGGTACATCATACAGGAGCCTGGACTGGATCCGCTCTCGTTCTCTGAGACCACACAGATCTCTGCAATGTTTTCTACGATGCCCAACCCCCCACTCCTTTTTTCCTTCCCAAAGATCTGCCGCTGTCGGTCCCCTACTGTCACCAGATAAGTTGTGACATAGGAGTAAGGTGCACACCACTGAATCACAACTTCCGACCCATTCCAGGACACCGATCTTAAGTTGGGAGCCTCTGGAGCCTGGTTGTGTAAAGTGTGGCCCGGACACGAGCATTTGGTGGATGCTCGGAGCACAGAACAGGAGGCCTGACCCTCGAGACAGGGGTCGTAGTTGCATCGTTGAGGAGTCAAAACATCTGGAAGATCTCTTCTGGGTTCGAGGGTGGATATCGTGTCATCAGGTCGGTCGTAATCTTCTGTGAAAAGTGAAAGGGCCTCGATGGAAATCCCATGTGGCCTCGGCGGTCCCATTGGATTCGTGCCTGTGACTTGTGATGCCGTTGGCAGGGAAGAGCAACCGCTGATGAAAAACAGGCAGACGATCACCAGGGGAAAAGGACCGACCCTGCTGGAAGCCAACATGCTGTCTGGAGAACATAAAAAGTAACTGTCAGTTGTGTTGGAATATCAGTTTTTTTTGCATAGGAATGAAAAGGACAACCCCCTTGGGTTTCCAGCTATGTGTACATTCAGATTTAGTTTCTTGTTGACTTGAATAAAACAACATTTATTCCCTGGTGTTGAGACTTTTAGAGATTATACGGCTGCAGAGGGAGCGACTTGTCGACTGATTTGCCTGGCTTCAATTCGAGCCAGGTTTCAACTGAGGAATTACAAAAAAATCTCCCTCACTTTGCAGCATAAATTGTTGATCTAGAGGGAGGCTCTCGAGTAAGCACATGAGAAAAATATGAACACCTCATTAGCAGAAATGCATTACTCAGCGACAAATTTATCAATGATTCATGGTCTCTCCTCCTCACAGAGCTTCTGGGAATAATCCTCATTTGTTGAGCTTACTAGGTACTTCACACTAATTCCACATTCCCTTCTGTCTTGCACAACAGGTCCAAATGCCTCCGCACCCAAATTACAGCACTGCCCGGTCAGCTGGATCAAGTTACAGAAATGTGCGATTTCCACAGCAGATTCCCCATGAACTTACCTGACATGTGCTCTGTGGTGAACACGCTGAGGGATAACAATGAAGTCCATTCAAAGGGAAGAACATGTGTGTGTGTTTAAATGCATGAAAAACAGAGCAGGAGGCTCCACTGAATACTCCGCTGTATGTGCCAGCTGAAACTATGAGTGTCTGTGTCGAGTATGAAAAGTTATGATCTTACCTGTTGCTTGCAAAACGAAAGTTTGTAATCTCTAGTAAAATCTGAAGCAGCTTCTTCTCCTTGTCTTCCGTCCACTTGCTTCTTACTCTTGCTCTCTGCTCCTTTATATATTTTTGTCTCCCCAACAATCACCTCCTTCTTTCTGTCCTCCCACCGTCCCCCCTCTCTGTTATTCCCTCCTGCACCAGCTCCACCTCCCTCCTCGCTAAGTGGTTCAGTAATGTTGGTGACGACCTGAGTGAGTGAGTGTACTTGCTATTAGTTGTATCACTGCTATTAGTAACATCAGCGCCGTCTGAGTTATGGTGAGGAAAACTCCTGAATTCTTGTTGTGTTCTTCCACTGTGTACGTTTTTCAGAGCATGTCTGACTTGTTGATGAGCTGTTCTTCTCCTTTTAGGGTTGAGGGGATTTGGATAAAACAGGGGAGATCTCTGTTCCATGGCATTGATTCACTGGAATTACTCATTCCTGACATAATCGGTGGCTACAGACAGCTTATCCCATCCTCCCAGCCGCCTAACCCCTCACCTAAATAAAATTTATGACTTGACTTGAATCATAGCAGCTAAACTGAAACTTCCTGTGCCACTGCTGGTATGAACCTGACTGGACTTGTTCTGGGGATGATTTGTGATGCATGAAAATGACAGTATGCAACTTTACAAACAAAAAAAACAGAAAATAATTCAAATAGGAGGGAAAACAGAATGGTACTATACCTCTACTAAGGTCCAACAATTTTTAAACCACATTTAAATTCACTAGATCCCGGATTTCATTTGGTTCTTGCTTCATATTTCACAAATTCTAAAAATATCAGCCGCCTTATTATACATGATTTTTTGTATAAATCCACGAATAACTATCTGAGAAATCAAAGAAAATGTTGAGACATTTCACAATGTTAAAAAAGTGAAAACAGAGATAAGCTGGATTCACCCTCTGATCTGGATCATGTCCCACACCTACATGAAATATCCTGGGGATCAGTGGATTCGTTTTTTTTAAGTATAGTCCTACTCAATTACAAACTGAATCCTCTTGTCAGAGGTAATAAGAAGAGGTGGTGATTCATTGAATACACCAGCAACATCGCGATAAGTAAATTCCACACAGCACTTCCATGAGAGAGGAACAAGATGTTTAGTTTTTTGGGAGAGCTGTGGCTTTAAAATACAGCTTCACGATCACATCTCCACCCTGCCTTCAAGGTTAGGCTGCAGAAAAATGACCAAAATGAGCTTTTATACTGAGCCAGAGGAATTCACCAAACTGATGAAGTTACCTCAGTTTGCTCAGTCAAGCGGTTTTAGCAGATGAGTCATATCCCTGGTATACAGCAGGCAAACGTACAGTTAAGAAACCAACAGGTATAACATTACAACTTTTTTCCACAAGAAGGAATGTAAATTATTTTAATTTGTTATATCAATATAACAGTTTTATCAGTTGTTTATTTCTTTTTTTGTCTCTCTTTCTTCCCTAGTGCGTCGTAGGACACACAGGAAGGAGTGTGGGTGTGTAAGTGTGAAGGAGATGCATGTATTTGCATCTAGGATATGTGTGGGTACATGTTTTGTAATACAGGTTGTGTTTAACATCTGAATCTAATGCTGAAAAACATGTATTTATATTTTGGCCTTATTTCACGTTTACGGTAAAAGTTGGTTTCCCAAACAGATTTAACACCAGGACCAAAGATGGTGTGACTGACGACATGAACCAGTAAGAGGCAGAGATGAAGTCACATATATTTCCCAAGAAATGACCTGAAGTCACGCAGATGGTAACGCTTATGTAAGCCCATTAAACACTCCCCTTCTTGCCCATGGACTAGTCACTCTTTCCCCAGTCACCACATCTGGCTGACAGGGGTCTGGTTTTCCCCGTCAAAACACAACTCCATACGGAATCAATTACTTTTTATACATAAATTAAATGAATGCAAATGGAAACTACAATGCCTTGTTGTGACAGATCCATGAATCTGCAGCACAAACAGCATAAGGGTTTATATTTACAACATGTGCAGATAAGCTATGGAATCTTGGTGGCTGCTGTCTGAATAATTCTGCCATTATTCATATATTTATTTACTTATTTCCCAATGGTTGGTTGATCAAATCATCAGCTGTGATTTTTCTCTCCGACCCCTGAATGAGACAAAGGTAGATCAGCATCAACACGCCAATGTTTATTTTTTATTTCTTTGGGTCCTTTAAAAAAACGAATTCATCATGAGAACATCCAACAAACATTTTTGGATAACAACGCCTGCAGGCTGTATTCAGAGGACAGCAGATTCACTCCACCTTTCTGAATAAACAAACAAAATGTGAAACAGAAAACGATTCATTTGAATAAAATCCAGATCCAATTCTAAGTATTTTGCAAATGTTTGACAAATAACAAAATATTCTTTCTATTTAATTTTAGTTTAGGGACTAACGCATACCAAAGCAATAAGCAATAATAAAAAAAAGCAATAAAAGAAAGAGATAATGAAATTTATATAATTAACACTAGAATTTTAATAAAACAAAGATGAGATAAGATATATAATAATTATAAAATTTGTTAAGAGCCAGACTAAACGGATGGTTTTTCAATTCATGTTTAAAGATATCAACATTTTCAGCTCCTCTCAGCTCCTCTTGTTCCGGCCTGGTGGCTGAAGACAGCATATGTTTGGTTTTGCTTTGTGGAACAACTAATAGAGAGGAACCAGAGGATCTGAGAGGCCGTCCCGGTTTACAAACTACAAGTTTTTCTGATAAGTGGACCGTGCAAGTCCATGCAGTACCTTTTAAGCTAATAAAATAATATTGAAAACCAGCAGTTTGCTGTATTTTCCCGTTCGTGAGGAGCTGTTCCAAAGGGAGATGTCTAGGCCATGTTTAGGGTTTATTACCTGACTGGAACATTCATTATTAAAGCAGCCTGCAGTGCCTCCTAGAGCCGACACCGGTGGATGGAAAAAGCAGAGAGCTTGGCAGGGCCTGTCAGTCCTCAGTTATGCAACTGGGTGTGGGTGATGTTATTAATTTGAGCTCATGATGAGCTGAGCCCCTTGTGTTAGGTTCCAACAAACAAACAGGCCACAGCATTGTGCGTTCAGCACATTGTCGGTCTGAGTGTCCTTCTCCACTTTCAGGGTCTGAACTCGTCCTCACCTTCAGGTCAAGAATATACAAGTACATTAGGTCCAGAAGCCTATGGTGTAATTTTAAACTGAAAAGAGCAAACTTCAGCATTTCTCCTCAAATGGCTGCTGCCTTACCGTGAAGTTTGGTTTTCTTTTCACCCTCAACCAAGACTGACAGGCTGAAAAACAGAATGCATTTCACACTTGCTCTCGGACTACACACATGGCTGTTACATAAATAAATCTGTCAGACTTGGATTGAGGAGCACTTAAAATGTCACCAAATAGCTATTTATTTGTGAAAAGAGACCGGCCACAATCATGCTCCAAAACATGTATTTAAAGGAGAAATGATTAATAATTATAAGTCTTTTTAACCAATCATTTTTGAAGTCACATATTGACTCAAATGTTTGTTTTTTTATGAATACATCATTTTTTGTAACATAAAATAGTGACAAATGTTTGGGATTTATTTTGGGATTATCAAATTTTGATGTATTATATATTAAATCCTTACCTGTTTAAAGAGAAAAACCAAAAGGAGGAAAATGGTCAGTCGGATATATCTTGATCTGCTGCATATATATGTATTATATACGCTACTGTATTTATTCATCTGCTGCTACATGTCCTGTACATATATTCTTCATTCACTTTAATTGCTGACCTCAACGCATTCTGATCCCTTCAATCATTCAGTGTTTATCTACATTGCTAAAATCAGTTTTCACAGCCGTTATCCTGTTCACCGTCCCTTTACAATCACGTACACCACTCTCTTAATTTATAACTCTGTTTTACCTGCTCTCTTGACATGCTCTAAGTGCCTAAGAATTGCCCTTCGGGGAAAAATAAAGTTGTTTTGAATTCTTATTTTTACTATTATTATTATTTCTGTTGTTGTTTTGGTTATTATTATTATTATTATTATTATTATTATTATTATTATTATTATTATTATTATTATTATTATTATTATTATTATTATTATTATTATTATATTACATGCAGATAGGCTTCAGGTTATGTTCAGGTAAAGATAATCTACCCCTCAGGCTTGTGATCTGTTCTCTGGGGGAGATGGAGCTTCCTTCGAGTCAACACTCAGGGCAGGAATAGCCCCGTCCATGCGGCTTGGTCGACGTCATCGCTGTGCGACAGGCCCCAGTGTTAGTACAGTCAAGTCCTGCGCACTCCAGCTGGAAATGGGTGAGTCTCCCCGAAGCCGCGCGGCCCCAGAGACTCTGTTCACCTGCGGACCTGAGTGAAAACACCTCTTGCGCATTGTGCCGCGCAGCCGCAGTGTTTGCGGCTTGTTTTGCGCTTCTCGGGGTGTTAGCCCTTAAAGCTAGCAGGCTACCGGAGTCAGGCCCAGCGAAGAAGAGTTCACTGCCACCAGCGACGCCCCTCTCACCGCTGCACCGGCAGATAGACCTGACCCCAACAACAACCCCCCCCCCTCCAGAAGCCAGGGCTGGTTCCATTAGCACTGGACACGTTAGCATCGCCTGCTCACTCCGGGCCAGGTGCGTTAGAGCCATGACTTCCAGGAGGACGGGCTACGCGGGCAGCATGGACTCCTCTCCATCCAACAGCGGCTCCATCCACACCGGGAACCGGAAGCAGAGCATCATCAACAACCTCCCCGGCAGGACCGACTCCTGCTACGATCGCAAACCGGACAAGGCTGCGTACGGGGCCGGGCAGGGCAGCGTGACCGTCACGTCGCTCAAGTCCCGGCTGGCCCCGACCATCCAGAGCGCCATGTCCGCCGCGGTGGACACGCTGCTGGGCGAGGTGGTGCTGGTGCTCAACGAGACCCAGCAGGAGCTGCTGAGCAAGGAGCAGGAGAACGAGAGGCTGAAGGTGCGACTGGAGGTGTCCGAGCGGGAGCTGAAGAGCCTGCAGGAGTGTCTGAGCAGCGCCCAGAAGCTCATCGACCAGCTGCAGATCTCCTACGGGGGGGGCCCGCAGTCCGTGTTCGCCCCGTCTCTGTCCTCCATGGCTTCCCTGACCTCAGGTCTGGACCGGGACCACCAGAACCCCCGGAACGTGAACGGAGCCGGCGTGGACCTGGGTCTCGGGGGCTCTGTGGACGAGTCGCTTCACGGGTTCGAGCCCAGAGACGACTACAAGATGTGCCAGCTGTCCATCCAGCCGGACGGCTCCGTGACCAACCACGCTCTGGACTCCTTCACCTCCAACGCGTCTCACATGTGCTCCGACTCCAGCCGGCCAGGTAAACACTCACTGTGTGCTGCTGGGTTTTGTGGATTTCCTTTGCAAAGAACCGCCTGTAACTTCCTGTAAACTGACACATGGGAGAGGCAGTGGACTAGTGGCAGAAACTTGGACTATGGGCAGAAAAGGTCTCTGGTTCGTCTCTGGTTCGACTCCACGGAGAAACAACACTAAGACGAACCTGGATTGATCTGTCCAAAAATCCAAGAGGATTCTCCCTACCCTGTCTAGTGCCCCTGAGCAAGGCACCTTACTCCCCCAACATCTGCTCCCACTGCTCTGTGTGTCCTGCACCAGATGGGTTAAATTTCCCTCCTTGCATGAGTGTGCTTGTGCATGTCTGTGCATGTGTTTGGGACAAATAAATATATATCTTAATCTTCAGTGTTTTAGTTTAGTAGAACTTCTCCATAACCATGTCTGTGTGTCTCGATTTGTCTCCAGACGAGAGGCAGTCTCAGGGACCATCCAGGTTTGAGATCAAAGAGGAACAGGGACTGGTTCCAGGCTCCGGTCAGCCCGGCCGGAAGGATTCGGACGACGGAGATCGGTCGTCCCACAACGTCGGTGACCTCAACTACGTCCAGGTGGGGGAGGGAGGTCCTCAGCGTTCATTCACTCACCCCCTGCGGCACCAGAGGCCCGGGCGAGAGTGCAACGACGCCTTGCAGCAGGGCGGAGTCGATGGACACAAAGCTCTGGTCAGGACTCCCGGGAGAGGAGACAGCGTTTCGCCCGGCCGAGCCGATGACTCAGCAGGACCTTCAGCCCCGGACACAGTGGTGGATCCCGCTCTGGATCGGCCTCACCACTGTCTGGAGTGTGGAAAGACCTTCCGCCTGATCTCCAGCCTGAAGAAGCACATCCGCATCCACACGGGAGAGAAGCCGTACCCGTGCGGGGTGTGCGGCCGCCGCTTCCGCGAGTCGGGCGCCCTCAAAACTCACCTGCGCATCCACACGGGCGAGAAGCCGTACTCCTGCTCCGAGTGCGGGAACTGCTTCCGCCACTTGGACGGTCTGCGGAAGCACCGGCGCACGCACACCGGCGAGAAGCCCTACGTGTGCGCCATCTGCGGCAAGCGCCTGAGCCGCCTGCAGCACCTGAAGCACCACCAGCTCATCCACACCGGGGAGAGGCCGTGCTGCTGCCCCTTCTGCAACCGCAGCTTCAAGGAGCCGGCGGCGCTGCGCAAACACATCCGCACGCACCGGGAGGAGGGCGGCCACCTGGGCATCGGCGTCAGCGAAGAGACGGACCCGGACGCCATAGACGACATGAACAACCTCCACCCGGCAGCTCCGTCCCCTCAGATGAGGTTCGGAGAGTGGGGAGCGGAGGAGGAGGACAGCTCAGTGGCGGACTGTGTGTAGTGGAGCGATTCAAGATGAACTGTTGGATAGTAATCGTATCATAAGGTGTTTTGGGAGTTTGATCTGATGAATACGATCATCTCTGTTCCAGGCTGTTAGAATGAAGACGTATAACCCTAGACTTTTAAGTTTTGTTTATATCTGACATCTTCCTGTTTTCATGTCAGCAGCATGTGTCTTTTTTTCCTTCGGACATTCATCAGGCAGCAGCAGCAGCAGAAGTAGCAGCGTACTGGTTTTAATTAGAGAAGTGGACAGGATCTGCTTTCTCACTTTAAAAATATAACAACACTCAACCTTCGTCTCTGCTGATGCTGTTAAAGATCGTCCCTGGATGTTAGTCAGGATGAACTGATTTTAGTCGTGACTTTTTGAAGCTTGAGGTTGTGCTGAGCTGCTTTAATCCAGGAGACAGGAATAGAAGCATAGTGCAGGTTCATGCTTCATGTGCAGGATAAACGGTGCACATTGTATTGCTGGGCTTGTATTTTTTGGGGCTAAACCAAAGCATACAGTGTTATCGTCTAATTCAGTGATGTGATGATTGTGTGGGTCCCTACTACTGGTGCTTAACAAAACAGGATCCACAACAGAAAGTGACCGACATCATCATGTGTTGATCATTCCAGATCCTTTTCCAGTTCACTCAGCCAGAGCAGCAATTGTCTCACTTTCATCCTTTAAGACCAAGAAACCCAGACATCTTAACTATTGCAATATTAATAAAAATGCCACATGGTATCTGGCTCCTATCGTGATAAATGGACAATATACTATTGTCTCCCAGCTCTACCTCACTATCTATTCTCCACAATGATAAAAATACCACAAGAACACTCTATTCCCGGTTGATGGAAGTGGTTAGATTTGACTACATTTATAGCTCTTCCTCTTCAGCTCGGCTCCGTCTCCTCTCTGCTTTTCACTCTGCGGAGCCGTCGTCAGTTACACAATCCTAATGCTGAACTTATCTGTGTCAAGTATATCTTTTTTGAAGACACCGTTTAATTCAGAGCATTACATGTTTTATTCTTCTTTAACCAAACGTGCAGGGTTATTTTAAAGAGTGAGACGACAACATCATTCACACTGTTCCAACATGGACCATATCTTAGCATTCCTTCTTTTTACAAATTCAAGCTGCTACTCTGTCTAGAAAACCTCTCGTCTGTATTTATAATTATTGTTACCAGCCAGTCACTCGTGGTCACTAGCGGACACACTCTGGTGCTTGCATGTGCATATTTGTTTCTCCGCTGGTGACGATGCCTCCTGGGTGTTAATGTAAATAAGAATATAGTTTTAGGCATTTTATCCAGTTTATTAATAAGGAGGTGGACGTTTGTGGAAAAGTGGATGTGCAACATTTTTATTTGTTTTCATGTACCGTGCTTTTAAACCATCATTATGCTAACATGATGTAAATATATCTTTTCAAATATCTTACTGATGTTGTCCCTGATGTTCTGATCCAACGCAACAAAGGCATCAGGTTTAACAACAGACGGATCCTCTCAGCCCTCTGAGCTGTTCTCTAGGTCTCTCGTGTCATTTGCCATGTATACTACTCTAATGATCTCTATGTACATCTACAAGTGTAACTCGTTCCACAAGGCACTCGAAATGTAAAATATAAGTCACTGTATACCAAGGACACGATTTGCAGATTAACATAGTGCCAGTTGATCATATTTATTATTTTTAGTGTTACAAACAAGGGGGTTTTGCATGTAGGTTTAAATTAAAATGGCATTCTTCCTTAACAGATCGTTAAATGTGAAAAATGAATTACTTTTTTAAGCCGCTGTGTTCAAAACATATTCCTACAATTCACATCCATCCTGTTACCAACTGTAAATGTGACTATATTAAAGGGCCTTGTTTGTATCTCGTGTCTCTGTTGCTCATTACCCCGACCACAGTCACTGTCAACCTCTGAGATTCAATTAAAAGTAAAACCACAGTCAATTCATCCGACATTGTGACGCTTCTCTCCAAGACAAAGCCGCGGGTTAATCCTAACTTTAGATCCTCCCCGTCTGTTTATACCAGCGTTATTACTTAACTCTCAGTCGGTGCATTTCATTGTACCGTGGGAGGAAAACCACATTAACCGTGGAGGAGAGTTTCCACGGCATCTGAAAAGTTGCCAAACAGAGTGCGTGTACGTGCTGCGGACGCGCCCAGAGACAGATCCCAAATAACACCTTACGCCTTCCTCAATGCTGAGTAATGGCATCTGTTTGCATATACATAAACTGCTATTTGAGGCAGCCTTTAGTGTGATTACTGAAGCTTAACGGGCTGAAAAACACGTGAGTAGCCTTCCATCCATGATACAATCCTCCACACAGGGTTTTTAAATGTGTTTTTGTACACAAATCCATAGTTCTGTGCTGGATAAATTACATTCTTTTTATACATCTCTATAGAGCAGAACAACCGTATATGTTCTTCTTGATTAAACTTGTTTATTATCTTGCGACGACTCAGATTCATCGTGTGCATGTGACCTCCCCCCCCCCATTCGTCTGTTGGTTGGTGTTCGAAAGCAAGATTACACAAAACCACCTGACGGATTTCCATGAAAGTCAGAGAAAGGAAGTGGTATAGATCAGGTTAGAACCCTTTACACTTGTGGTGCGTATCTGGATCAGAGGGCAGATACATGATTTTTGATTTTTTTTAAACTTTCTATAACATGGTGAGATGTTTTTCAACATTTTCACAGTTTTCCCCGGCAATAATTCATGGATCTTGATGAAATAAATCGAACACATTTTGCCAACTCATATTTATGAGTGTGTGTTTTTTGATGCAGTTGGATTGAATTTAAGGGAACTTTTATGCCATAGTGGAGATAGAATCTCTAAGATTTGTTGCTGTAGAAATTAGGGCTGAGCAAGTTAACTCGTTTTAATCGAGTTAACTCAAGTGATGAGTTAACTCGATTGTTTATCCGCCAATTATTTTCTTTTTTCCTGTTCTGCAGCAGTCAGCAACAGACTTTCACAAAATAAAAGCCTGACTTTCACAATAAAACAATAAATAATCAAACCTGAGTTAATGCGAGATAAAATAATTAATCGTGTTAACTCATCACTTGAGTTAACTCGATTGAAACGAGTTAACTTGCCCAGCCCTAGTAGAAATAGAACATCTTACTATAATGTGATAGACCACAGTTTCTCTAACGTACACTGAGACCCAGTGGCCAGTGATCAGCCCCGACATTGTGGACCTAAATATAACAAGCCCACAAACAGAGACTTGACTCCCTGCACTGACGCTGAGCTGAGGTAACCGGAGACTTGCGTGGAGACACACAAACTTGTTTCGACAATCCACACCACAAAAGCAAGTTAAGACATCAAGTTGAAACAAGTGATGTGAAGGGCATCGAAACACATTTCCCCCTGAACACCAGCAGTGGAAGATCACCAAGTGCAGAGCCCATGACTCATGAAAACAAAAATAATGCAAGATAAGAATTTCTTAATCTTAGCTTTATACTTTTAAACTACAGAATCCGATGGTTATTATTCAAACAATTATTAACTTGGTTTTCATTAAGCAGTTATATAGTGGATTATGCAATGCAGTATTTACATTACCCAGTCAATCCTCAGTGTCTCTGCTTCAGATGGTGCAGAATGCTGCTGCCTGTATTTGAACCTAAACCAAACGTATGGGCCTTGATCTCTCCTATTATTACCTCCCTTCAGCTGGCAGTTAAATTTAATTTTAAGATTCTTTTTATAACTTTTTAAGCTCAGCACAGTCTGGCCCCCAGTTATATTACAGAGCCACTAACTATGCATGCTCCGACCTGTAACCTAAGATCTTCCAATCAAGAGGTTCCTAACTTAAACCTGGTAACCAGGGGTGACCAGGCCCAAGGCTCTGGGATTCATGCGTGACTTTTCCTCTCTTCACCTGTATTTAAATCAAAACTACTTAAAACGTATTTAAAACGTAAGAATTAGTTATTATTGTTGTTATTATTTGTCATTATGAGTACTTGTAGTGGTGGTAGTACTAGTAGTAGTAGCAGTAGTAGTAGTTGTACCATATAACATCATCTGCATGGACATTACTTTTAATTGTACTTCTGACTTTTAGATTTTTTTTCAACTTTTCACTTTTTTATCATGTAAAATTCTGAATTCCAGTGTTTCTACATTATAGAATTTTACTGATACTTTTACTTTAAAGGCTCAAAAGATCTCTACTGAGAATTCCCTTCTCTCTGGTCACAGCTGTATTTATCTCTATAGGTCATTCATTAGACCTGTTTATTTTCGTTTGGCGTCATTGTCTGCTCCAACGTCTGATGCTACGGTGTCAGTTTCAGACGGGAAGTAATTATGTTGTATTAAAAATACTCAGGGATGTTTTATGAGTGACCTGCGATGTATTTGCATTGTGTGTGTGTGTCTTGGCGCAGTGATGGCGCGCAGCAGCAGAGGCCGAGAGAAATGTGAGAGCGGCCTGTGAACTCTCCGTAGGCCCATGCAGTTATTTCCTCAGCGACTGAAAGTAAACACTCTCAGGTTTTTGAGAGGAAGTGACTCAACTCTCTTTGTCTCTTTCTCACTTTCAACCCCCTCGCCCATGTGACCCCAAACACAGGCGGGCTCGCGAGATCCCGACACTGCTGAAACTCTGTGTATTTTATTATCATTCACTTTTTCCCAGAGAGTCTGAGGTCAGTGTGTGACAGGAATGAAATGAGGTTTCGCAGCAGAGACCTTCTTCTCTCTGGACGAGCTGAGCTGCAGTTTCCTTTTCGGACTGGACAGAAGCAAAGGTTTGATGGTTATTTGGTTACACGTGTAAAGGTACAAGACTGTATCTTGTTGCAGTTTTGGGGAAAAGCACTCAATAGAGCACAAACCTCTGCCAAGGCCCAACAGTCCCTGTAAATTCAATCAAGCTGCAACAGATTACACTCACTCATACACACATATCTGTCTTTATGTGACTTTTTATTTGCTTATTATCTTTTTCATATTTCTTTCGGAGTTAAAAAAAAAAACTTTTCAAGATTTTCAATTTATCTTGTGATTATGATTTATCCGCAAAATAAGTATACACAACGCACAGGAAGTACATGATGCACTGCTGTTCAGACTAACCATGATGATGGTGGACGTTGTGAAATATGTGTTATGGATGGATGGAGATAGATAGATAGATAGATAGATAGATAGATAGATAGATAGATAGATAGATAGATAGATAGATAGATAGATAGATAGATAGATAGATAGATAGATAGATAGATAGATAGATAGATAGATAGATAGATAGATAGATAGATAGATAGGTAGGTAGGTAGGTAGGTAGGTAGGTAGGTAGGTAGGTAGGTAGGTAGGTAGGTAGATAGATAGATAGGTAGGTAGGTAGGTAGGTAGGTAGGTAGGTAGGTAGGTAGGTAGGTAGGTAGGTAGGTAGGTAGGTAGGTAGATAGATAGATAGATAGATAGATAGATAGATAGATAGATAGATAGATAGATAGATAGATAGATAGATAGATAGATAGATAGATAGATAGATAGATAGATAGATAGATAGATAGATAGATAGATAGATAGATAGATAGATAGATAGATAGATAGATAGATAGATAGATAGATAGATAGATAGATAGATAGATAGATAGATAGATAGATAGATAGATAGATAGATAGATCAAGCTGATGTGGTGGATGGTTCAGGATCATGTTAAAAAACAAACAACATAACAATAATAGAAACTAGAGCTCATATATGACCATAGTATGTGCATCCTAACCATTCAGCTATCAGGTCACCACCTAACCAAATTCATTTAAGATCATATAAAGCTTCAAAGTAACAGGACCTGAGCACAGAGCCTCACCACAACTTAATTTAGTAGAAGTATATGTTATTCAATTGATAATACAAGTTACGGAAGCAAAACAAAGTTCAGTAGCAAAAAAAAAGAGTCCTTAAATTAAGGCTAAGGTTCCTATAAAACAAAACAAATGTGCAAAAAACAGGAAACTAGATATTGCAGAAAGGCTAAACCGAAAAAACGGAGATTAAATAAAATTAAATAAAATAAAATAAAATTAAATAAAATTAAATTAATCCTGCGCAGTCCACTTCTGTGCATGAGATGCGCAGTTCACTTCTGCGCAGGAGGTAAATGAAATTTACAAAATTAATTAAAAAAAAAAAATTACAAAAAAAAAGAAAAGCTAAAATTTCTAGGACTGAAAGGCAGCACTAAGCGGGCCCGAGCACATGCATATTGAAGTGTTGCATGCGTTTTGCCTGAAAAAAAATAAATAATGACTGAGGAAATATAGGAATTTGAGCATGCTAAAGCCCTCAAAAAGCCAATTAATTTGCCTGATTAATAATAATAATAATAATCCTTACGATTTCAATAGGGCCTCACTGTCTGTCAGTGCCTCTCAGTGCGCGGACCCTAAAAATATAAAAAGTACCCCGCAATATTCTGATGGTTTTGTGTCCAGGGGGCCCAGTGTAATGTATAATTATCAAGCTGCTGAGAAATATGATGAGTTCAAAAGTATGATAGCAGTCGACATGAACGACCTCCTGATTTAATAAGTCTGTGGCTGAAGTTCTCAGACTTAGACTTTATTCAACTATTATGAGACACAAATAATGTCCTTCTTGTCCCATCCTCACCACCTGAGTCCCTGCTGACAGTCTGATGACCTCAGACTGACCCTGATGACTCATAATATCACAGATGTCTAACAATTTGTTTCTGGACATGCTACTCTCACTGGAGGTTGAGAATAGTTGATATTTTCCCTCCTAAGAATCTCTCATCAGGCACAAAGGTGTGTTTACAGCAATGTGTAATATGTTCTATATTTCTTATTTTCAGAGTGACACTCACTGGGTGTGTATGTGTGTATGTGTGTGTGGGGGGGGGGTGCAGCAGATTTGGGGAGGGGGATGTTGGGAGAAGGAACCAACAAGGAAACCACTTGAAGCTTCGCTCCTGCGCCGCCTGGCTGGCCCGCTGCCAGCTTTCTCCAGAGAGGGTTGGCTCACTCCCTTCTCCTTCTCCTCCCTTCCCTCTCCCTTCCCTCTCTCTCTCTCTCTCTCGAACCCACATACGCACTCTCTCCGCAACCCTCTCCAAAGGAACAAGGCGAGAGAAAGAACGAAGGAAGCAAAAGTACAGGGAGAACCACACAACTTTTCAAACAACAAGCAGGGACGGCGAAGAGAAAACTCCCCGAAGATGCCCAGCGCGTCGCTTTTACGCACGGATCGCTTGGGTACGCGAGGCTTCTAAGGAGAGAAACGAGGAGGGAGGACGAGCTCTTTTTTTTCCTCCTCCGCCGTATGAGACGTCAAAAGTCTGCCTCGGGGTTTAAAGGCAAATAAAGAAGGCGCTGTGGAGCTGGAGCCGTGGATGTCCCCGGGTCTGCGTGGAGGGCGGTGAGGGATGCCAGGATGCCCTCTGTGATCCCCCATCTGCTCGTCATCTGGCTGAGCCTGCAGCGGCTGGCGTGGTGCACGGAGCGCGCCTCCTCCACCCGGGAGCGCTTCAAGGTGGTCATCGCCCCCCTCATCTGCAAGCGGATCTGCCTGAAGGGCCAGTGTCAGGACACCTGCGAGCAGGGCAACAACACCACGCTGATCGCAGAGAACGGCCAGGCCTCCGACACGCTCATCGGACCGGGCTTCAGGGTCGGTGAGTGGACGGGTGGCCTCCAACCAGTGGAGGCTGGAACGATGCTGTTTATTTGCGGGGGGGGGGTTCTTAAGTATAGGCCGCTGAGATTAACTAATAGAGCCTGACCCCGGGGTCACTGCCTCTGCACAGGGGTGTGTAGGGAGGGAGCTGGTGCCTCACACAGGGACTTTCTGTGGAGTTATCAAAAAGTTAGACGTCAAGATAAGCAGGAAATCCTCACACAACTAACCACTGTGCTGTGAATCTATCTGTTTATCACAGTGCACTGGATATACATTCATATTTATCTGCTTTCCAGACATTAATCTGTGAGATGAACTACTTTTAATAGTTATTTAGACGGAAACTGAGGGAAATATTTGCTCACTTATAATGTTCTTACCAGATGGGGTTGGGGGGAAGGATTTTACTCCAGTGCCTTTTGCTTGTTTACAAGTAAAAGTCCTCCATCTATATTCCTACTTCAGCAGCAGTAAAGGGCTGGGTGATATAACAAGATAACATTTTTCATGTAAGTCGATATAGATAATTATCACCATAAGTGTCACATTAGTAGTTATCTGAAGTTTAAAGAGGTTTGCTCCTCGGTGAAGGTTGTGGTTCCAAACGCTTCTTTATGAGTCTGAATTGATAAAGTATTACAAATCTGTGGTTGATCAACTCTGTGCTTGCACGATGTATCAGCATTATATGGACATACATATTGGCTTTTCGTTGAATTGCTATTGATGAAAATGATATTACAACAATGATTGATATTGTTTTTTGGGCCAGCCCCTGTAGCAGTAGCCTTTTTAACTTTTGTAGTCTTTTAGAGTCTGGTTAATTTCAAACGTAGATTTGCAACAGTGCAACACATTTCACATTCACATTGTTATGTTATCACCTTCAAAACAGCAAAGTAACTAGTACTACGAATGTAGTACACGTTAAATCTCTGTAGTAATAGAGTAAGTAAAAACATTGTCAAAAAGAGTAGACTCTGTTAGATATTAACCAGAAAAACAATCCATCACTTTATCCTCCTTAAAATGTGTGTCATCTGTATATCTTCCATTTAAGTAACACAAGCTGGTTTCCACCATGAATTCATGATTTAAGTCAAGTGGGTATAAACTGGGCTTTGTAAATAAATAGGAGGTTAAGATGAGGTGAGGAGGGTTTACCTCTCACTGCATTGCTGGAAAACTCTCCCTTATTACACTTTAATTAGTGAAGCATGGCTCATTACGTCGCATATAAATGTACTCTAAAGATCTAAACTTTCCCCCCTCGACTCCAGCGTCTGCTTGGCATGAGTGGAGCCTTTACGTGCCGCATCAGATCAGCTGTGGTGAGACATGGAGCCTGGCAGTCTATACGTCAGCCTCTGGCCCGGAACCAACTCCCACCGCTCCGCTATTCCTCCCACCCGCTCAGAGTAGAGAATGAGACAGTCACCAGGAGCAAAGAGGTTCAGCACGAGATGAAGTGAGCTCACCGACGGCTCTGGGGAGGACAGGGCTGCTGTGCCATAAAGGAGAGTCCGAGTCATGGCTATCTTTGTGCCAGCAGAGGTGAAAGTAGTTTGTCAGCAGGGTCAGGCAAAAAAACTACTGAACAAAACTTGGTAGAACCGACTGAATTTTGCTGTGGATTTGAGAATTCTTTATTAATTTCTTTCAGTGCTTTTTTGGACATTTCCTTTGATTTCCCAGGGAATAATGCAATGCTCTTAAAGAAAGAGGGAAAAAAATCAGGCATATTTAGGAGACCGAGATTTGAGTGTGTGAGATTTGTTGCAGACCAAAATAAAAAAACAGATCGAGCGGATTTAAATGGCTTAGGCCTTTTTTGAGCTGCTGTATTGTGACAAATGTTGGCGTGGATCCGTACATAGTGGAAGAACCAGGAATCTTTTAGGGCCCCTTGGCGGAGGTGTATGTGCTCTACTGACTGTTATCCTAGTTTACTCTGTTTCACCAAGGGTTGATAAAAACCCTGTATTCATTGTGAAACCAATACATTAAGTAGCACTATTATCTACAATAATAAATCACAGATGATAACAGCCCTTCAGAGCTTTAGGTATGTGATGCAACACAGTCAAATATCCCTGGACATTAGTGCCAGAACCACTATCTTCTGTCTTACAAGAAATGGAGCACATTCAACTGAACTGTTCCTCAAATTCACGTCACCCTAACTTTTTCTTAAAAGATAAGAAATGTCTGCGCACCAGTTGAGCCTCACACAAACTTTTTAATGACCTTACCTTTAGGAACTCCTTGCAAAAATGTCTTGTCTTTTGGTTTTCATCACTTCTGTCCAGCACCTCAAGTTTGAATATGCTTATACTTTCAGTTCTCACTTTTTTCAACACTACAATCTTAATTGTAATGTGTGTAATCCTCTGGATGATTACAAACATGCTTCTATGTTTGAATTTTAAAAGAAAAGGTTAGATGTAGTACTACTGGATGAAAATGACTCCCAAGCAGTATTCAACATGGCTGTAGAAATCCAGGACGTCAGTTAAAGCAAATAATACAATAATAATGAAACTTTATTTCTATTGCACGTATATATATATAAACAAGTTTGAAAATAGCTATTCAAAATACATGGGAATGAAACAACACAGAACAAAGCAAGACAAAACAAAAACAAGAAAGATAACATAAAAGAAAACATTGCAACAAACGTCCGTTAAAACTAGATACAAATTATACATTAAAAGGCTTTCCTATAAAAGATATGCAGTTAAATCATATGCATGTTACTGACTCTAAGGGGCATGGTTGTGGTGCTTCTTACTGGTATCACAGTGACAGTGTTGCAGTACAGAGGAGCTGTACCTGGGGATACAGATGTAGCCTCTCCAGCTGTTTTTCTTTGGTATGCCCATGTGGAGGTAAACAGGCTGGATTTAATCGAGGTCAAGTGAATCCCACTTGTAGCGCCATTACATCACTCTTCCTCCTCAACGTGTGGAAACTCCGAGAGTTGCTTTGGGCACCAGGCCTTCCTCTTCTCACTCAGTTTCCTCGTGCTGCTTTGCATTTTGGGACTTCTGTGGCAAATAATCCGAGAAAGACATTTAAAATTCCAGGAATACCTCAGGGTGCTGCCCATTCGGACTGGAGAGTGAAACTGTTCTGCAGTCACCTGTCTCCTGGATCTCACAGTCAAAGCGTCCGAAAACAGATCCCTCCTGAGTTGTACAAGGTTTTTTGAGCAGTGGATCGTGGGTTGGACTTCTGCTCAGAGAGATGATGTTCAGTGTCAGGGCTGGAATGTGGTGCGGACAAGTGGAAATGTCTCTCTCCTGTGTTAAAACGGCCATGGCTAGAGCAGCAACAATATGAAGACTTTTCCATATTTGAGCGATTCTGACGCCAAGACAGAAAGGCCGAGCAAAACTCAGCCGAACCCAAACCTTTCCTCAAAAGAAAAGTAGTTCCTGAGAATTTGTGAAAATGCAGGAATACTTTTCAGTGCCTTTGTGTGTTTCGCACATTTTCACAGTCTGTAAAGTAGTTCTCTTAGATTTTGGCTGGCGTTTTGTGGACGAGCCAAGAAACAGTCAGGTTCTAGTCGTGATGGATCTGGGATTTCTTCCAGCAGATAAATATTGTTTTTATGTCCATAACTATGAAAACAATACAGAAACTAACTAACACAGGGACAATTAGAGTTGCAGTAATACTATTTTAAATCCTATAGGAATGTTTACCAGATTATGAATTGATTATCAGAATAAAATCCTTCAAGTGATAGATACCCCAGAGTATAACAGCTGGACAACGAACTGGAGAATATGTCAGTGTTGGCCGGGCTTCATGATTCCAAGGAGATGTTTTGACACTGTTTATTTTTTCTGACCAGCTGTCTAAAGCCCAAAGCATTTCATTTATAGAGATATGAAAAGGAGAAAAGGAGGCAGATCACAGATAACACCTGCAAATCTTTGTTGTAGCCATGATAATGTAACAGTGCATGACTCAGGTGCAAGGTGAACTATCTTGTCAATCATTAGATGGATTGCCATGAAATCTGGGGCGGACATTCATGGTGCCCGGATGATGAATTCGTACGAAGATGCTGATCAGCGGTCTGCGGTTCTGAGTGATGGATTCTGTTATGGATTGACATGAAATGTGGTGCATGCATTTATATCCTACTCAAAGTACTTTATTTGCTAAAAATGGCAACATGGAAGTGACGATAAATGTGTATTGTGGGCTGACTAAACAAAACAATTAGCTAAAAGACATTAAAATGCTCTATGCATGTCCCAATGAGCAAATGAATTTGGACATAAGCTGTGTCCAAATTCAGGGGCCACCTACTTCAGAGGATTCGGTCTATTGGGCCCAGGAAGGATGCAGTCTTCATGGGCTGGGTAGACTGCAAGGGCTGAACCGAAATGAAATAGATATTAGAAGGTTTGTTCTACAGAAGATTTTCGGGAAATTCGGTTGAATAAAAGCGTGATACTCAACACTGGGTTGCTTGCTGGCACCATTAGCTCTTTGAAAAACGGTTCCTCGCCAAAGTGCAATGAATCGTGGGATAGGTTGGGTGGCAAAGGATTACGGAGGAGCCTTCGAAATGGAACAATCTAGTCAAGCCTCTGTGATGCAATCAGTCTTCAAATGCAGTCCCTGAAGAATGTTGCCTTGAATTGAGACACAGCTATTGGTGCAGTTATAACCATTTCGATTGAAGCTTTAGACATTTGTCCTGTGAATTGCGGTCAGATACCGTAGTGTATTTGTTTGCTTACTGACATTATCTTTGTTTAAAAAGAGAAACTCATTCATGAACATAAATCATCTCAATTTCAACGAGGTCATAAATGCAAATTATGACCTGTCTGATCTGAGCGGTGTGTGATTACGCCGGCGCAGCGTGAGACAGAAGGCCAGACGACCACCCAGATGTTTGGAGCAGAACCGATCGTCTCAGTCTGCTGCGAACACAAGGACAAATCAGCTGAACGAGCACGCGGCTTTGTCCTGTTCAACCTGTGGGGGGGCCGAGCTTCGACTCAGCTGTAACATTGATCTCATTGTCACGCAGACAGCCGGCGATGATAGAATATCTGTCACGGTTAAGCTAAGCTAAGTAGCAGTTAGCAGACCTCATTGTACACAGAGTACATCATAGCAGTCTATCTGTGTAATCATTATTCTACACGTGTTCTCCGTGCTCCGGCACACACTACAATTCAAACCACATACTTATCAGATTAAGAAACCTTGACAGCTGAACACTCACTTGACACATTCGAATCCGCCGCAGTGACGGTAAAAAACGTGCCAGCTAAGCTCCGCTCACATGTCTCCAGGGAATCCCACATGTCCCTAATAGATCTCTATTTCTCAGTGCACTTCTTAAAAACTGATGAAAGCACGGAAACTTGAAATCCTCCCCAGGCACGTTGGCAGGCGGATTAAAGTTGAGACTTTACGGCCCCATGTGCCATTTTTCCCCCTAGATTCCACATTGTATCTGTGTAAGTCATCATAGGGCCGTGCATGGGTGGAGGCGGAGCGTTGTTACTCTTTATGTGCATCTTGTGCTGTTTATTGCATCTGGATTTATGGTTTAGGACAGCGATCATAAAGAATCTGGAGGGATGAGACGGGTTTGCATGTGATAACGGTGGGAAGTTGGATTTTCAGAATGCAAAATTGTTAACTCTTGAATTTGTGCATGTTGTGCTACGGCTCCATTGAACCTGAACTTGTTTACCAGCATTTCTTATGTAATTATCCCCACGTGTTTGTCTGTCGAAATACCCGAAATATAACAGTCGACATGTTTTTCTAAAAATCCACAGCACATGAAACCGTGCTGTAAATTGTAGGATAGGCAGAAGAAGAGAATGTGACAATGCCTCTTTCCGCTCCTTGGAGAATGTAGGTTTTTGGTTTTACGTGAATGCATCAGCAACTTGGCTCCCCGACAGTCGTATAACCCTCGCCTGTCCTCCGCAGCTCCTCCGCATCTCCTCTTCAACGGGCCTCCACCCGTCTGCTGCTTTGGATTATCTTCTTTTTCTGGAATAAATAAAAGCACTGGGCCTCATGTTGGACAGGAAATGGTCTTATCATATCGTAGCCTGAGCCACGTCTCACCTAAAATGGGCATCAAAAGAAGTGGATACGGCTATTTCAGGATTTCCCATGTGGTTCTGTATTTAGAGGAAAGTGACAGTAGTAGCCCTGTGGTTTGTTTTGGATTTCCCTTGGCATGGGTCAGAGGTCCATGGGAGCCATGAAAAGAGGACAAGTCGGTCAAACGCAGTTGACGGAGCTGGTTCGGCATTTTCTCTATTTAGAAGCCGAGTTTATTTTACCTTCCAGAGCCCTCTGCTCTTACCCACACACTCTTGTCTCGCCCATGCCAAAACTTTGGAGAAGGCGGTCTCACACAGGCCACCAAAAACCTGCATCACTCCGGATTTTTTGCCACAGGTTGGACGGAGCTCAGGGGCAAAGTCTATTTATGCATGCTGGGGAAATCACAAGTGGTTATTTGGGGATCTGCCATTTGTATGAACCTTTTACTCCTGTTTCCCAAGAAGGACACTATTAGTACTGTATGCAGTACCTTCACACACGCCTTTGGGATAAGTGTGTTTATGGCCACATTAATCACAAGGGTTTCAACTCTCCATTTGGTACAAGTTACGGCAACAACTAAAGAAAGGTGTTTTTTATGGGTTTTTATGGGATTCTACCCGTATTTATATTTATTAAGGTTGCATCAAAACATTCACTCAGAGCATACACAAGTCCCTCATGAAATCAAACTCCTCCGTGCGAATACTTTCTGCAAGAAAAACAATTTCCAGGTTGCAGAAGGCATCGGAGAAAACAAAGCTGCAATTAGTGGTTTTTCTTTTGAACGTCACAAGTGAACAGTGTGCGTATCTGCAGGCGTGTGTGTACCTAAGTGTGTTTGGTGCTCCAGAGTGGTGTACTGAATCCAGCTCAAACAAACAGCCTTCTTTGCCATCTTTAACACTCTCCTCCCATTTGCTTAGCGAGGGGGCGAAACGGAGCAGTTATTTAAAGCTGCTCAGAGGAATGCGAGCGCTAGGAACTGCACCCTACGCCGTGCAGGGACCCTGTAGCTGCAGTGATTAGCCAGGGTAAACAGAACAACACGGCCTCTGCCAGCGCTGCCTGCCGCCGTACGTGGCCCGAGCGTCGGTACCTGCCACGCTCTCCGGCGCTGAGTGCTGACTCTCCCTCAGGGCAGGTATCTGACATAATCTCCGTGGAGCACTGTCAGCACTCTTCTACCTGCCTCCAGTTCCTTTAGCCGAGGCTTTTAGACAGTCATTATATGACATCATCCCTATTCATGCCAAGACCCTGTCTAATTCTCTGGCTCTCTTTCCATAAACATCACTGCCAGAGGGGAGTGACAGGGCAACGTTGGATCCGTGCCCACTCGAGGACTTTTCAAACCGCAACGCATATTTCAATGAGATGTAAAAAATCCCATTGTGCAAGGCAGAGTTTGAATTTAGATTTGGATAATTGCTAAATCCTCAATGCAAGATCCGTCCTGATCTTCCTGACAACGGCTGCCTCCGGTTCTCAGGGAGGAGTCTGCTCGTCGTCATGGTCCAGTTTATGTAAGGTTAACAAACTGTTGTTTAAGGCTGACTGTGAGGGGTAATGAAGGCCTTCGGTGACAGTGGTGGACCCGGGAAAAGGGCCCGCGCTATTGTTTGGATAGCTGAGGCCGAGGCTGCTCAGTTTCAGGGGTTTGACAGAGCAATGAGAGTTCTGCAGGGGGGGGGGGGGGGGGGGGGGGGGGGGGGGGGAGGAATGCGTACTTAGGTTTGTGTTTTCAAAAGGCAGTGATTATGTCATTTACTCCCAACGTCTGGCTCAGCTGCAGGAGTCTGACCCACTTCATACGTTGCTCTTTCTCACTTGGCGTGGTATGTGGTCCCACAGTGCCAGTTGATGGGAGGAGTTTTTTGGGGGATGTGGTTTCCTGCTTTGGACCTGATGGTAAAGGAAACCGCGTCATACGATGAGAGCCATTCCCCTATATTCTCTTTACAAACAGTAGGTCTTGCAGCATATGTTTCCAGTGTATGGGGCCAAGTGTTGTTTAGTCACAGTTCTCTCTGGTCAATGGAAGATGGCAGCCTAAACACCAGACCAATCAGCAAGCTCATGTTTTATCCCTGGGTTCTAGCCCCTCCCTTTCTTACAGACTGATTATAACTGAACGTTTATCTGAATTGGGGCAGGAAGGAAATTATGACCAAATGGTAATGGCTCAAAAGCAGGTTGGCTGCCGCTAGATCTGCTTTAACGGCTATTTTCATCAAGATCCATGAATTATTCCCTGTAAATTGGTGTAATCTTGCAATGTTACAGAAGAGAGAAAATAAAAATTCCAAAAAAGACAAAATTGCCAAACTTACCCAGATCGTCACCCAAAATGGTTTCACTCGTTTTTGCGTAAACCTGCTGATGAAAACATAACTTACCTGTCGGAGGTAACTAACTTGGAAGTATATTTTGTATAAAAGAAGAATGAACAACTGTCACATATTCACACTCTGATACGTCAGAGGTTTTGATGCTATGACTGACTGTAACTCTGCCACTGATAACCAACCTCGGAAGTGTAAAGGCTTCTTTATACTTTTCCGTTTTAGAAAAAACAAAAATAATTTACCTACGACGTCATTTCCGGATTTCACATTTCCGGACCTCAAACTGGGGCAACCGCTGCGCTAAGAAACGATTACATCAGCATTTTGACCTGCTGGGTGTCACTTTATTTTATATAGTTGCCATCGTAGCCTACACTGTGTGGGAGGGAGGTGGGGAGTAAGGAAATAAACAGCGTGGACTTCTTCTGATTACTTGTGAGGTAGGCTTCTCCAAGCTTGTCTTCCGTTTCGCCACCTACTGTTCTGGGGGTGAATTGTTTTCACGGACAACTATAAATGAAAAAGTGTCCGTCCGATCTGTCCATTCGTCCTTCCGTAACGGATTAGGGAGTAGCATAATGGAGCCTAAAGGCCACAAAGACATTATTCGACAGGAGCAAAACATTGTACAGGAATACTTATAGAAATGTAAAGTTCGGTTAAATGAAACCGTTGAAAACGACATTTAATGAAGTTACTGTGTGATACGATAGCCTTGAAGCCACTGATAGTTATAACACCTGACTCTGTAGCTCTATGCAGCTTTTATCCGTTTGTTGCTCATTGTTTTGATTTCCCTGCTTGGACGCTGACCATGTGGTTGAGCCTCTCATCTAGCCAACCCCCTCATAAAAGTAGAGAAGAGTGTCCAATTCCAGCCTCCGGAAACTCAAGTTTATTACTTATGCAGCTGTTTTAATCTGAAGTTGGTGTAGACCAAACCAGAGTTACAAGTCAAAGGCAGAGCTTTGATTTGTTCACTTAATTCTCGGCAGTTCGATGAGAAGCTTGACATCACACATACACGTGTCCAAGGAGCATGAAGCTGGAGGCAGGGGATGGTTAGCTTAGCTTAGCATAAAGATTGGAATCAGCTAGTCTGACTTTGCCAAAGGGTAAAAAACGGTTTAAGCTACCGTGTCTAAAGCTCAGTCATTAACACATGACATATGTTTGTTCAATAGAGTGCTTTACGCTAGGGACAGTTTTGGAGGACTATTTGTGTAGTCTCTGCTGGTTCGCCTGTAACCTCACAATGACAACAACATGTGTGATTTGATGACCGTGACTGATTATGAGCTGTTGATCCGACCAAAATATGCAAGTTACAAAGAATGTTTGACTTCTATGTAATCAGTTCCCTCCAGTGAAAGTCCAGTGAGACATATTTGAGTCATGAGGTCTTGTGTGTCACCAGTCTGAATCCGAACCCTCCATCACAGTTACTCTACTGCACCAGGTTTCTGTATCAGCCTGGAAATAATCACATATTGATTCAAAAGTGTATTGGCCTCGATTTGTCCTGAATCACAGTGAAAGTGACTCAAAGAGCATCACCACTGACTTGTGTTTGTGAATCTTGCAGACTGGTTAAATTAAACTGCTGTTTGTATTTCTGCCACAATATGAGTGTGTTCGCCCGGTGGGAGACGATGTCTGCACTCGGCTCCAGGCTCGGGGAGATGGGGAGCTTTTTCAACTGTGGGTTGTTGGGCTGTAATTTGTTGTTTTAGCGCTGGGAGGGTGCGGCCAGCGGTGGGGAGGACGCTGTGGAGGGGAGGGGCTGATGATGCGTCATCTCCAGACAGACAGGAGTGAGTGGGTGGGTGGTAACAGGGCACTCTGAGGGCAACCTTTCCTTTCTTTCTTTCCTGCTTTCTTTTTTTAGTCATATCAGTCATTCGTTTTCTCTTTCTTTATCCCTTTTCCGTTCATTCGTTGTTTGTTTCTTTCTTTGGTCCTATTGTTCATTCGTTTTTTCTAGTAGTTCTTTCTATCTTTCTTGTTTATTTCTTTCTTCCTTTCCTACATTTGTTGTTTCTTTGTTTCTGTAAAAAGACATTTTTCTCATCACCCTCCAAAAACAAGTCTAAAGACTAATTTACTAAGGTAAAAATATAATAATCAGTATTCTTAGCCACATACAATTTTAAACTATATCCTGTCGGTCACATGAGTCGAGCTTTTTAAACAGTTGGGGAATGTGCAGCTTGTTTTTCCTGAAAATAAAGAGTGTCTGGGAATCACAACAATCTCACTGCGACGTCATACTTTCTATTCTCTGACTCTTTCTTGCTTTTTATTCCCTGACTTTCCCAGAGAAATAATATAATATCTTCGCTCTATCAGCTCAATGCCGTGAGGAGATCTGTCTTCCTCCTCTTGTGGTGAATCATGACATTATTAAGTAGTAGCGCTTACTCATATGTCACATGAGGTATACTCTGAACGAGAGGAGCTTGAAGACAAAGTCCTTTTTTCCCCCTTTTCTTTCTGTCTCTTCATTCAGCTCCGTTCCCTCCTTCAGCTGGAGTGAGCGCTGCATGGGAAAATTATATGCTTCCCAACTGTCTTGGCACATACCTGCGAGCTGACGTCCTATATTAAATTAGGTTTTTTTTTAAGGCCTGACAGCGAAAGATAAAGTAAACTCTGAATGTTCTTGTAGCATAACTGAAGCCGTTTGGAGAAAATGTGGGGATATATTTAATGGCAAAACAATGTGTCCTCATTCAAATTGTTTTTCTACGCTAAACTTATTGAATTTGTGAAGATGAAATGCAACAAATGCAAGACGAGTGGTTGTTGAATGAGTTCCTGACTTCCTCTGTTTTCTTTGACAAGGCCGTGTGGAAAATGAGGCTCATGACACTGCTCCTCCCTCCACCATTCAGCCAGGCCTTCCTGTTCATGCCTCACAATCATTCAGACCGCCACATTAACTCTTAGGTGCATTTGATTTTTAATGACACACCACCACTCGTCTCTGGAATGTGTTAGATCCACCACGACAAAGGTGTGGTGCACGCAGCCGAGGACGGGCTGCCTCGGAGACGCTGAGCCCACTGGCGACGAGGATGAGAGTCAGTGAGTGATCTGGGATCATAAATTCTGCTGATGAACTCCGAGGTGATGATATAAAGGGAAAATCCACTGGAAAAGTCAAATCCTTGTTATGATCTCAGCTTTAAAGCTTTGTTCTCCTTTCAGTATATAATGTGGTGCAGTCACATAACCACAGCAGCTCTCCAGGAGACACCATAGCCTCCAGTTAATAACTCTGACACACACACACACACACACACACACACACAGACACTCACACACACATACAAACGCGCCCATTCTCACACAAGATCTGCAGAAAGCATTAGCCCATACATTGCCAGTATAGCTTGAGCTTGAGCGTATGAGGCACATCTGGAGCAGAGGCATCGTCGTGTGTTATTACAACATGCAAATGAATCAGTATTCCTGGAGCTCGAACAGAAAGGAGACAACTAATTTAGACAGACTCCGGTAAACAAGATATTGTGGGCGTGAAGTGCAGTGATACTACTTTTGAGTGAGTTTGATGCGTGTGTGGGGGCTGGGGTGAACCTGGTAACCTTTCTGCAGGTATATTACCATCAGTGCAGTTACAATGTTTTATCCTTTATTAAGTACATCTAAGGATTACGCAAAAACTGCTGAACTGGTTACCATGATACTTAGTGGAAGGATGCGATATGCGTCAGGGAAGAAGCCATTTAATAACGAATGTTACTCGTTACTCTCTCTCAGACTGGTACATGCTTGTTTTGACAGCGCAAATCGTGATTTTTCCTGGAAAGCTTGTCGCAGCGATTCAATTCTATTTTCATTTTCTACTGGATCAAAATAAGATGTTCCGCTGGATGTTCAAAACATATTCATGGTTATTTTGCTATATTTTATACTACGAGCAATTTGCAGTCGCAGTTCGTAAAGCATTCAGGTATTTCCTGTAATGTTTTTTGTTTTTACGGGGGTATACACACCTGAATACACAATAGTTGAAGGGATAGATGACCACTACCCCTTAATCACATAGAGAAATTGGACAACACTACCCCTTCACGGCCACGTGCAAAGCAATGGGGTTGGGCCAGGTGGTAGGGCTGATTGGGGACAGGCTACTCTCTCAATTTGTTGGTTGGTTGGTTAAGTTTTAAGCAAGATTATGCAAAAACTTCTTAATGGATTCCCACAAAACTTGGTGGAATTATGCATTCATAAATTTAGGGGAAAATGAAAACATTTTCATAGTTTTCCCAGGGAATAATTAGAGTATTTTGATGGAACTAAAATGAGTATGTGAAAGTTAGTTGTATTCAAGGACTGTTGGGCCTTGGTGGAGTTGCACTGTACCAAAAGCCGTTCTAGTTATTATAGCATTTTTCTTTATAAGAAGATCCATCCATCCATCCATCCAAACCACTGTGGCTCTAATTCCATTTTTATAAAATCGATGGTTGTATAAATCATGTTACATAACTGAAATCTGACAACTGCACAAAAGTAAACGTTCCAACATAAAATTAGCACAAAACTTTCCCTCATATCAGGCCGGCCTCTACAAGGTGCAATACGAATAAAGTTTGATTTGCTGTTGTTTTGACTGGTGCCCTTTTAATGTGAATATGAAAGTCAGTGTGTCCCAGTAATGACCTCATGTCACCTCCCATAAAGTAATATACATTTTAAATGGGGGGTAAAAGAGGGTAGTATTTCTACTCCTCTTTTCCCCCTCTCATCTTTTCTTTTATTCTCCAGCCTTTGAATATATGATTTAGTTTCAGCAGAAATCACTGCTTTCTGGGCTGGGTTTGAATAATTCATGTAAATCATTTTGGTCTAGACAACACCTGGGCAGCTCATGAGCCAAACATCTTTATGGACCTTCCTTGACACAGGAATAACCCTGTCACGACTGTAGAAGGAGATCTGTTGAAAGCTTGTGTATTGTACTTGGCACTGTCTGTTGCATGGCATCACATGGGGCTCATTTTCACATCAAACGGTTTCCCCCCCCAAAGAAACATAACCCAGAAAGTGTAACACGACTCCTCGATCGGTCGGAGTTTCATTATTGTGGCGTTGACCTTGACCGTGCTACGTCAGAGTACCCGCTCTGAATCAGACACCTTCCCTCCCAGACGAGGCCTCAGCCCAGACTTTCCCTGCATCATCTCTCCGCTCTCTGTGGGTTTGAGATTGTGTAATCACATTTGGAAAGAGGTTCTTTTCCTGTCTCCCCGCGTCTGCCATTCCAATTTTCAACCCCCGCGTCCTTCTCCCCGTTTCCTCTCATTTCTAAATCCAGTGCTTGGAAGAAATTGGAGCCACGAAAAGCTCTCTCAGTGTATTTCAGAAGAAAGTCGGACAAAGTTGAGTGGTCTTTTCTCTGGTGGGCCGCTCTTCCGCGCGCTGCTGCCTGCACTTATTTCCTTGTGGTTAAAGACCAGCGTCACATGGCGGTGGATGGTGGAGCTCAGCTTCACCTCCGATTTGAAATTCTGAGTTGGCTGTTCCATTGATGTCCTTGACTTTTTCTGCCCCGACTTTCACTGTGTGAGGATGTCCATGCTGTGTTTAAAGTGATCTAGTCCCCTAATTACGCCACGGCCCAGACTCCCTGGCAGTGCGCTCCTAATTACTTCCATGTGTGCACACTTGGCTCAGCAGGAGAGAGAGGCCTGCTCTCCTCTCCTCTCTGTTCCTACGCTACCTTTGGATACTTCTTATATCCAAACTTTGGATTTTACTTTTGCGACGAGTCCGTGTTGGTCTGAAAAGTGCTCAAAGGATCTCAAGTGTAACCGAAAATATGTGACTCTTAATTTCCATCAACATAGCTAATATTTCCAGAAATCGGTCGCGTATCTCTGTTCATCGTATCGGCTTCACACTTGGCATTTGTTTTTTTCATATTTTGCGATTTGGACATGCGATACACTCAATATTACTTTGAATAGACAGGTGAACAGGTCTTTGTGCAGCAGCCGTGGTGCAGCTTCAGGGTACAGCAGCAGGTTGCAACGGCTCTTTACTGGAGGTCACTTTCACAGTTTCATCGAGAAAAGCTGCAACCAGCATCACCACAGGCCCAACAAACAGTTAGGTTTTGAATGGGCACTTATATGTCATATTAAATTGCACAGAGCATTCTTGTGTTTACTTAATGACTGAGTCAGGGCTTTCTCTTTTAAACTAGCCTGTGTTTTGCTATTCCATTTGCAAAAGTTGTGTTTTGAGTTGTAGCACTGGATTTTATTGGATTGTGATGATGCTGAGTTGACGAACATGAGGAAAGGCTATAACACCTGACACTTAACAGGTAGTTGGAGAACCCATGTGCCGTTTAGCCCAGTCATGGTACAGAGTAGGAGGAGGAACACTTACAGCACTGATTAACAACAATACAAATGTCAGCCTCTGTTTAGTTATTATATTTACCAACATAATAACTTGCATTTCAGGAGATTGGCTGCTTGATCAATTAAGGTTTTTGAGGAAAAATATGCTCATACTGTAAATGTTTGAACTAGCATGAAAATACGATCAAAAACATATTCTTGGCTCGAATGCTGTAACTCAAGGATATTGGTGGGTTTTTCTTGGCTAAGTTACTTTAGCTTAGCTGTCCAGTAGTCCCGTTGCGGCTCAATTCTCTCTCCGACCCTTGGATGCACAGCTTACTTTTCCACACAACTGCTCTCTTTCTCTTTCTTTCTCCTTCTTTCCTATAATTGTTCTATTGTGCACATTTCCAAACCAACTGGACTTAAAATAAACACAATGGGAGACCTAATAAAACTGCAATGAATACAGTATATGCCGCGAACTTGTCTCCAGCCAGTGGCTTTCCCATAGATTTTCGAGATCTTTCCCACATGTGGGACTGTCAAACAGATCAGGGACTTCACCTGTGTTCCTGCTCAGACTCGGCTGCCGGCCGCTGGTCCGTCATGCTGGTGTGACTTTTGCAAAAATTTTATGTGGCACTGCTCATGCAACTTTGCTGTCTGTCTGCCATATTTCTGTTATATAAAGCTAAATCATGAGTCCGCTCATGTGAACATATCAACCCCCCCTGAAGTAAAGACCTTAAATCAGCTGTTTCCCTCTGTTATTATGTGCTTGTGTTTTTTCCCTCTCATCTGATGTGATTCATAGCGATGAACCGTCGACCGGTGGGAGTCTCTGCACATCTTGGTTTGACATCTCTCCTTCTCTCTTTTGCTCCATAGTTGTGTGTCCCCTGACGTGTATGAACGGAGGAGTCTGCAGCTCGAGGAAACACTGCCTCTGCCCGCCAGGCTTCACCGGTCGGCTCTGCCAGTTTCCACTCCAGCAGACGCAGCAAGCTCAGGCAGCGCGAGGCAACAAGCAGCCCGTCTACCCCGTATCTCTGAAGCCAGACGGCCTCAAACTGGTGGAGCAGTCAGGCATAGGGCGGACCCAGTTGACGCAAACGCACTCGGTTTTCACCCTGCCTTTTTCACAAGTAGGGCACCACTCATCTGAAGGTACTTATCCTCTATCCCTGGTTGGTTTGAGTGAAAGTGAAAATCCGTTTTGTGACGTGTTTCATCCCTCTGATTTCTACCATTTCTCTATTTCCAGTGCAGATAAACGTGCGTGTTCACCACACGCCGGACACGTCTGTGATCATTCAACCTCTCGACCAATCAGACGTCAAGATTCCTCACAAGACAGGGCCCCGCCTGCTCCCCCAGAGACACAAACCGAAGGGGCGCTGCTTCCAGGAGACCACGCCCAAACAAGCTGTGAGTTTAGTCACGTGCAAACTTCATTCATCTCTGTATTTCCACCGTTAATATTTCTCCATCTCGTCTTTCTTTAGTGCAACAGCACCCCACTTCCTGTTCTGACCAACCAGGAAGATTGCTGCGGCAGCGTGGGGAATTCATGGGGACAAAAATATTGTTATCAGTGCCCCAAACTTCCAAGTGAGTGAGAGTGCACTTCAAGAAATCTCTGCTGCTCTCAATCCCTTTTTTCCCAGCTATGTTGATGCACTTCTCTCTTTGTTAACTTGGCTTATATTCAGGTGTAAAAATGCAAACTTATTGTTTTCTTACAGTCATCAGCAAATGTCTATCATCCCCCTTTTGAAACGACGGCCCCTTCGATTAAACAATCACTTCATACCTCTTTAAAAATGTGCCTGAGTGTGCAGATGAAAGTTAGTGGTGAAGTGGGTGAGGGAGTGTGTCAAACGCTGGGGAGGGAAAAAAAAAAAAAACGGAAGAAATTACGGGAATTACACACAGACAGTGAGACAGAAAAACAGAATGTGGAAAATCACCCTCTACTTAAGCATGTTCCTATAGGCCTGCCCAGCGCACGACTGTCATCACACTGCTGAAGATTGGGTTTCAAGAGAAAAGTTGGCTGCTCCCGTTTTTTCCACTCTGCTATTATTCCGCCTCTCAGTTCTGACTCAGACAATACCTCCTTTGACAAAAAAGTACCTGATACTGTGTGTCTGGATAGTCTTTAGATAACTGGCTTCCTGCCCAGAGAGAGTTACATTCACATCTATTCGTCTAAATGACAAAAGTAAGCTGTTGTCTCATCGCCTGTTTCCAAACTGTTTGTGTGAGCTCCATCTTCCCGCAGCTCTCTAATAAAACGGCCTTACATGTTTCTACTCCCTCGTGGAAAATAGGACATTCCTCTGTGTTGGAGGTTTAAGGCTCCTGAAGGGGAGGAATCCTGTATTGTTGTGAGTCAAAACCTCATGAAAGACATTTGCTGCCTATTCTGTAACAAGCTATACTTGATTATAGGCCTCATAAAAAACAGCTGTCATTAGAAAATAAGTAAAGTGTTGAAAGATTTTCGAGTTTGGAATATAGGCGTATCCTCATGCTGGCAAAGAGTTAGATGAGAGTTACATAGACGGAGTATAATGATGGACGACGCATCTCCACTTCCTCCCACCAAAATATCCAAGATAGGGTTTTCATAGTTGTCTTCTGCTCCTCTCACGTCTTTGCACTTTTGCTTTGGTCATATCTCTGGATTTGACCATGTCTTCTCTTCCCTCAGATGCATCAGTCAAACACACAATTGTGGAAGAGTATGGCTCGACCTGTCCACAAGGCTATAAAAGATTCAACAGCACTCACTGTCAAGGTAACCCAGGCGGGATGTAGCTTATAACAAGGAGGACAAATTAGACCTAAGAGCTCGGTTTAACTTATCGAGTTTTAATGTAATAAAAGTAACCATATGATAAATGACTGACTATACAAAGTCTTTGGCAGTATATTCAAAATTACATTTTGATTTTAACACCCCACCTCTTGCACTTGAAGACATCAACGAGTGCTCCATGCAGGGCGTGTGTCAGAATGGAGACTGTCTGAACACACTGGGCAGCTTCAAATGTTCCTGTAAGGCTGGTTTGGTGCTGGACAGGCACCGATGCGTTGGTGAGTGAGAGCGCCTTCTGGGTCTTTTTTAACAGAGCACCCACTCCGGTGACATTAAACTGTTATTTTAAAAACTGGATGGTCGAGATGAATCACCAAAATCAAACCCTGTTGGAACCCTCCTCTGTCAGAGTCCCCAGCGGAGCAGGCGCAGTGCTTCCTGATGGCGTCCGAGGCCAGAGGCTGCGAGCACGCGGTGCCGACCTTCCTCACCCAGGAGATCTGCTGCTGCACGGTGGGCAAAGCCTGGGGCCGCAACTGTGAAAGATGTCCTCAGGTGGGCACAGGTGAGTGGATGGAGACCAACAGGAGCGGCTAGAGACCCTAAGGATTTCCAATGACTTGAATAGTATAGTATTTCTCTTACAATCATAAACAAAGACACTAGATACAGACTAGAATCAGACAGAGACAATAAAAGCAGTGACGCTTTACAAAGAGAAGAGAAACTGGTTTCTGAATCTGGTCACATTAGTTTCTCCCATTTAATATTGAATACCAATTTCATCAGAATATATTCAGTTTAGTTTGAGATGTATTAAATAAAATATAGCGATGACTTCAGCTTTATAGTTCTTTAAGCTCATTTTGTGATATGTATGATATTTTTATGCTTAATTAACACTCATCATACACTGGGAAGCAGCAATAAACCAGAATCTGGATTTTCTCCTTATACGCTATTGTTATGTTCTTTTGTCATAAGTTCTAATTAGACTTAGAAAGTGCTTGTATTTTTTTTCAATGCGCAGTGTCTTTATACGTTCATATATACAATCTGTGTTTTTCAAATATCCAAAGAGTCATTATGTGTTTTGCGGTATACGTGAACTAACTGTGAAACCCTCTTCCCTCTCTCCATGTGGCGCTCAGTGGCCTTCAGTCAGATCTGCCCTGCTGGGAAAGGCTACTCCCTCCAGAACATCAGAGAGAGTGTGGCTTTCCCCCCCATCATCTTCCCCCGCAAGCCTGAAATAAAGGGTGAGTCAAAAAAATGTCCAGCTCAGGATTTCTCTCAATTCTCAAACATTTTTCAGCCTGTCGTTCTTACGTATTGTTCATGCGAATACACAATAGTAATTCTCTTGATGTGTCTATGTCTCTTTTCCCTCCAGAGCCGAAGCGGCCGGTAAGACATTATTTTATCATTGTTAATACGATGATAATGGGTGGTTCATTTTTAGGTGTTGTAAGATCTGATTCACTCTTTCAATCAGGAGAGGCCACCTGAGACAACGACCACCGTGCAGGCTCCGACCACCACCAGCAGTCCTCGTGTTCCCGGTAAGGATTCCTACTTCCTACTTGGATCTGCACCAAATTTCACACACACTCATAACACACAGGATCATCAGGATTCATGAATTATTTTCCTGCAAAATTGCTGAAGAAAGTGAAAATAAATTCCTGGATCCACCCATTTGTTATGGTGTAAATGTAATGGGCTCCTTCTTGGCCCATCAAGATCCGATGGTTTCCCATGCACAAACCTCTTTGCGGAGGTTGTTCAAAGTTGTTGAAGCTCAAATGTTTGCTACTGTTTCTTCCCATACTTCATCTGTCACAGTGAGGGAAACATTTCTGTCTTCCTGCTAACAGTAACAATAAGCAATCCTCCGTGGGGTGATGACAAAAACAGCAGGACTCAAGTTCAACGTCTTCTATTCCTTCCTAAACTCTGTCCACTTCATCTGTCTTTTGTCGGATCCACAGTTGTTAAACCCACACCTCCGACTATCATCCGAATGACCCCAGGCAATGACCCCCTCGAAACACAGACTAAAGTCTTTCGTGAGTTTCCCAGCAAACTTCAAACTGACTCAAATATCTGTCCTGTTTTAACCTGGTAGTGAGTTACTCCTGTTAGTGCTGGTTCATGCTTCATGTGCCTCAGAACTGTGAATTCCAGCTCTCCACATTCCCTGATAAGCAAAGACCGGTCGACTTTCTCTGATAGGCTAATTTATGCAATAGATTTATTTTATGATGCCACACATGTTGTTTTACACTAAGGCGATCCATGTTGCTAGAGTTAATATCAGAAATTGGAAAGAGCTCAGTTTAACATGAAGTTTTAATCTACTCAGACACATGCTTCTCTCAGGGTTAACGGATGCTTTGGGTCAGTTTGGATGTCGTGTGCATTCAACCATGAAGCATGAACCAACCTCCAGGCCATGTTCACACTCTGCTTTGGGTTTTATGGAAGCAAGTGTTGCCATAACCACATTATTTCGGCAGGTTATGTGACACATACTTCATTTCCATAAAAAGATAAAGACAATTCCTAAAAGACACTAAACTACGACCAGAATCATAACACTGTCCCTATTTGTGAGTGCTGGAAAGTCGAGCCCGACCAATTTATCAGTTTGCTGATAATATGAGCCTATATAAGTATTTTGGTAACGTCCTTTATGTTTGCTCATATGCTCCGAAACTCTTTATTTATATTTTACAGTAGAGAAAATTTATGTGCATTTATTTGTTTACTTAGTTCAAGTTCTAGATGTTTTGTTGCATTTGTGTTTTCTTTTAATTCATAGTTATTTATGATAAAGTTTATGGTTAAACTTTCAATATCAACCATCAATTACATTAAAAAGCTTTTAAAGTACATATCGTCCGATTTATTGTATCAGATATTTTATACGCTCTAATACGGATATCATAATTGGCTCCTAAAAATCGATATCAGTCGGGCTCCCGTGTTTTCCACATTTCAGATTCTGGTCTGTAACCCTTGACTTGTGTTTTCATTTATGATTATTAGAAAGTACTGCTGAAGAAATCTAATGCAGCTTCTCTCTGTTTGTCTGACTGACACGTGTCATTGGCTCTGATGTGAAAAACTCAGAGGTCCTTCCAAATCTTGAATAGTGTGAACATGGCCATAATAGCAGAGCCTAGGTATTGCATGGATGTTGTTTGTCTATATACAGTGTATATTTGATGACAATATATTGATCTATATATATATGCATGTGAATATATATATGCATATATATGATGCTGGTCCACTCTGTGTTCCCTCCTTGAAGCAGAGACAGATGAATGTAGACTAAGCAGGAACATTTGTGGTCGTGGCGAGTGTGAGAACAGCCTGAACGGCCACATCTGTCACTGTCACCCTGGTTACCATCTGAACCCGCAGAGGAACATCTGTGAGGGTAAGAGACGATGGTAGAGGCGCTCGTTAGAGGAGTCGCAGGGATGGGATCCTGATGAATAATTTCTGATGCATGCTGGCAAACAACGGTCAATCTCAATCTGACATTTTATTTGTTTGCTTTATTTTTTGTTTCAAGAAAACATGTTGTGTCATTGATGGATACATAATTAACGGGAAGGATAGCAACTTAAATTAGAAATTTCTAACATAAAAATATTATTTCATATATTATGTATATAATATATATTTTTTTATGAATCAAACATAGTTGAATGACAAGGACGATAAATTAAAAGACATATTTGTGTCTTGATCAATAAAAGCCAAAACTCTAAAATGATAAGTGAGGATATCTTTATTATTGTTCCTCAACATAAATGCATGTTTTTTAATAATTTCAATCAGTTTTGGCCTCAAGAATGAAATTAGAATTGATTATGTGAGATTTAAAAGCATTTAATGTAGCTTTAGTTTCCTATTCAACTGTATGAATATTTAGCTTCAGTGAAGCAGCACATAGAGGTCAGGTTACTCAACAAGAAAAGTTCTACTCACGCTGCCAAAACAGTTGTGTGTCTTCTGTGGCTCTGAAGGGAACTTTGCAAAGTTTGAGAAAATATTTTGGCTTGGGCTCAGAGACAAAAAGTTTGTAGCAGAAAGCCTCCATTACTACCTGGGGCTGTGAAGCTTGGAACGTATGGGTATTTAACCAGTTTGGGGACGGGTCTAAAGAAAGGTGCTATCGAGTTGCATTGTTTTGGAAATTGTAGGATTCAGTATTTTGAGAGTTTGACCTAAGCTAGAGGCTAAAAGTCAGAACGTCCTGTCTTTAAATTGGTCTCTTTTTTAAAATACAACACTGAGTACATCTTTAAAAAGACACTTTTCTCATTTAAATACTTTTTTATAATGATTTTATATCTGCACATTTGCACATTTTATTGGATTTAATTGACTTAATTTCCATGATAGGTATTTACATCACTCTTCTCTGCTGTTTTCCAGATGATGACGAATGCAAGTCCGAGCCGTGCGGCCACGGCAGAGGCCTCTGCGTCAACATAGAGGGCAGCTACAAATGTCTCTGTCGTCAGGGCTATAAACACATGGTGCAGCACGGCAGACTTAAGTGCATAGGTGCGTTCAGTTGAGTTAATTCAATGTTTTTTTTTAAATCAGACCTCAAAACCTGCATTGGCCTCATCCTTACTGTTTTGCAGATGTGAACGAGTGCTCTAAGCAGGACATCTGTGGTGTCGGAGGCCAGTGTGCAAACCTGCCTGGTTCTTATAAATGTGACTGTCACAGCGGGTTTAGGAGCAAGTCTCACCGTCATCCAGCCTGTGAAGGTACAAAGATGCTGATTATTATGACACCATTGATGTTAGCGGCAGGCTTTCCACTGACAAAACACTTATTATGTGTGCAACTATCATACACTTGAACCTGTGCCCTGCATGTGTGTCTGTGTAAGTCCAAACAAGGGTATGTTCAACCTTTTCTCCCTCATTTCAGATATAAACGAGTGTTTGAATCCCAACACCTGTCCCAGTGAGCAGTGTGAGAACACACCAGGCTCCTATGAGTGTGTTCCTTGCTTGCCTGGTCACGAGGCCAGGTCCGGCACCTGCTATGGTGAGTGTTAACCCATGTGATTATCACGATAAAAATTCAGATTCAGTAAAAAGACAGTTTGCAGTTGTGTACGATATAGGGTATATGGTATGTTACATTTTGCCAATAGTGTGTTGAGATTTATTACAGAAAAACATCTCAGATCAACACACTGTAGACGGAAAAGTAAAGATGTTTACCTAGTAAGATAAATGTAAGATATCATGTGTTACCGCGTGTTTTAATAATCAGTCCCTTGAATTCAATCAAGCTGCACCAGATTTCACACATTCATAGATATCAGTTCCGCCTTAATTTTATTGGATTCATCCCCTGACTCATAGCACATCCCTCCATCGAGTTTCATGGTAACCCGTCCAGTAGCTTTTTGTACAAACCAACTAACAAACAAATGGACAGAGGTAGAAATTCCTTGGTGGAGGTAATAAAAAATAAAGCTAATCAAAACAACAAATGTGTGATTTATTTTCCTCTCTTTCCTCCCTGATGCTTCACCAGACATCAATGAGTGTCAGAAGCCTGGCATCTGTCCTAACGGCCGCTGTGAGAACCTCCCTGGTACTTACCGGTGCCTGTGCAACGAGGGCTTCCTTCCATTAGCAGACAGCAAAGGGTGCAGTGGTGAGAAGTTCTTATCTAACCCTTTCAATGCACTCGAGTGACCTTACGGCTGTTTGGTCCCTAATATGAATCCTGAATCATCCAAGAAGTTGCGTTTTTTTCTGTTCTTTCTCTCAATCAGACATTGACGAGTGTGAGGACGTGCGGCTGTGTGCCAACGGCCACTGCATCAACACTGAAGGCTCCTTCCAGTGCCAGTGTTACCCGGGATACCAGCGCACACAGGAAGGCAGCCACTGTGAAGGCAGGAATTATTCCACAAACCAATTTGCATTTATTTAGCACCCTAAAGTAATACGTTTTTTTTTTTTTTTGTCAGTTGATAAATAATAAACATAAAGAGTGAGTAACAGGTTAAAGAAAACAGCCAGAACTGCTCAACATGTGCTTCACATTCCGACAGAGTTGTTTTTATTTCCTTCCCTTCCCAGATATCAATGAGTGTGAGAGGCCATCAAACTGTCAGGGGGGCCACTGTATCAACAGCATGGGCTCGTATCACTGTGAGTGCCAGAAAGGCTACGAGCTGGTCGGAGGCAGGCGGTGCCGAGGTCAGTCTTTTACATCCTTTAAGGTCATGACCTTTACCAGAAAACAATGTACTGTATGTCCTTCTGCCACCAACTAGTAACTAACTCATAAGCAGGAGTTGATAGGTTCGTTTTATTCGCAGTATCTTAATTTGTATTCTTGTATTTAACCTTTCAACATCTCATTCAACTCTTTTTGTTAAAGATACATTTGTCTTTGTTTTCTTTACAAAGTTCTGTGATGAATTAAAGTAAATAATTATTAATTCATTGTAATCTAAACATCTCTATTGTGGGATTATAACTAATAAGTAGTGTACTGTGTTTTTTTTCCAATCTCTATATGAGTTTGAGAGCAGAACTCATTTCCCTGTTTATTTTGTAATGTTTTCACTCAAAACCCTGGACTTGCACTCAGATAGCCCCTGTTTGGACTTAGCTTTCCACTCAAGCCACTCCTGTGCACATGGGAAACGTCTGCTCTTGGATTTTTTTGTGCAACAAGTCTGTCAAAGTTCCCCAACCAACAGAATGCCAGGTGTAGTGTTGAGATATTAAATTGTCCCGAAAACCAAGAGCAGATGTTTCACGCATGTACTAAATAATTCTGAGCATGAGGAGAAGAGCTGAAACTGGAGCACAGAACATCCGTACAGACAAAGTGCAAGAGCAGTTTGAGAACAAGCAGAAAAAAACCCAGCACTAGCAGCAGGCTTTTGAGTGTGAGCGCAGGGTTTTGACTGAAAGCATTACAAAACCTGAAAGACCAAGCTCTTGAATAAAGATAAAAACGCCATAGTGTGCATGCAATGACAAAAAATTGGCCAATATTTATATATTAAAAATGTTTTCATACTTTGCTAAAGAAGAAAACCTATTTGTCTGCACCTCACGTGGTGTTTGTGTAGAAACCAGGTCTTGAATCCACCTGTGTGATTTCCTTTTCAGACATTGACGAATGTCGTGCAGACAGATTTCTCTGCCAGCCCTTCGGCTCATGTGAGAACAGACCGGGCTCGTATGTGTGCGCCTGCAACAACGGTTATATCCTCTCAGAGGACAAACACAGCTGTGAGGGTAAGCCTGCACGGATTCCCTCCTGCTCTACTGTTGACCCTCATTCATCCCGGAGTCTAAACCAGGCCTGAACATCTGATCCCTGCTTGTCCCAAACCCAGAAAATTTCTGCTCAAATGTAAACCACATCTGAAGCCTATAAGCCAAACAATTATAATCATTAGTCATAAATTACTAAATCCTGTATTCTTCATGACCCATTTTAGTTTTTTAGAGCCGCAAATTAAGATGAAGACCAACTTGGAACGCAGACTCAGGGTAAAGACTAGTCGCTGGATTTAGACGCTAAATCCTCCTGTTCTGTTTCACCATGTTCGCTCCCGCAGCCGTTCATGTGTTGATGGACGAGAAGAAGGAGTGTTACCTGAACCTCGACGACACTGTGTTCTGCGACAGCGTCCTGGCAACCAACGTCAGCAAGCAGGAGTGCTGCTGCTCCATCGGAGTGGGATGGGGAGACCACTGTGAGATCTACCCCTGTCCTGTCTCCCATTCTGGTACGTTCACACTCTACTGTGTACACATGCAAATAAACTCGCATTCAAGTCTCACAGAAGATTATTGATCATCCTGAGCCATACACTGTATCTATATCTCATGCAGTGGTTATTAAAATCCTTATGGTCTTCTTTCCCAGCCGAGTTCCACTTCCTGTGTCCAAACGGACAGGGTCTCTACTTTGAGGAAGGACTCCAGTACAGCCTGCCTGCCTTCCATGGTACATATTTTGACAAAGTTATGATATCGATATATTGTCTGCCAAATATAATTAAAAAATAATTGGCAATGATTCCTATGATGTCATAGACTAACCCTTGGGACAAAGAAATGTAATTGAGGTTTAGTATTTTACAGTTTAACCATAAACTCTATTATAAGTAACTGTACATGTTAATAAGAAACAAACACACATTCAGCCAAATATGTTTAACTTGAATTTAAAAATAACCACAAATTATCATGTGAAATTTAAATACAAATGTACATCTTTCCTCCATTATTTAAATGCTGGCAGATACAAACGCAGATAACGACATTTCTGCAAAAGGCTTACATATTTTCAGCCAACCAATATATCGATGGGCTCTGAACATTAAAATGATCGCAGTCGGGCCTGAATTAAATACTGTAATTGTACTTAACCTTGTCTAAATAATGTGTGTTGTCAGTTCCTAATGTTTACCGTTGTCGTGACTCGTGAGATCGCCACACTGACAACACTTCCTGTAAGTACTGAGGACAGATTATTCCTTTATCGCCTGCAGACATCGACGAGTGCTCTTTGTTTGCTGATGAAATCTGCAAGAAGGGCCGCTGTGAGAACACGCTGCCGGGCTACGAGTGCTACTGTCAGCAGGGCTTCTACTATGACGGCAACCTCCTGGAGTGCATTGGTGAGCGATCAGATACACAGAAAAACATGAAACTTCGATGGATCCTCACGCAGAACACAGAGCAGTGTTGCCGAGGCCTCATTACAGATTCTGCTTTTGCATGTTCTTCCTCAGATGTGAACGAATGCCACGACGAGTCTAAGTGCACTAACGGCCACTGCGTCAACACCGAGGGTTCCTTCTACTGCAACTGTAAGCGTCCCTGGACTCCAGATTCCAACAAGAGGAAGTGTGTGATGGCAATAGTAGCAGGTGAGTCCACTGGCATCTTCTCCCATATTTGCAGAGGTACTGGAGGGATTATGTCGAACACTGAGGTCATCTCTTTGCTCGCACAGATGTGAATGAGTGTGGGGACCCAGCCAACTGTAAGAACGGCCATTGCGTGGACACCCCGGGGTCATACTACTGCATCTGCTCGCCGCCATGGACCCTGGCCACTGACCGCAACGGCTGTGTGACCCCCGAGGAGCAGGCTGGTGAGTGCAGACCCCCTGCAGTGCCAGGGTTACAGAGAGCAACAAGGCAGCGGTGGGCAATGACAGGTTATCCTTGAAAACGCAAAGAAATCAGAGAGAAATCTTAGTTTTTGCTGTTTGCATTTGTGGCAAACAAAACTGATTTCAGAGCCAAAGACAGTGAAGGACCCTTTTTATCATATTGAACAGGAAAATTAAACATGAAGCTTATGAATTTTTTGTAATCAGAACTAATTCACAAATTATGTGAGTTTATATATTAAATAAGTAAAATGTTTCCCATGCATTTTAAGAGGCTGAAAGGGGCTTTTATCACCTTAAATGTAACTCATGTTATGTTTTTACGAACCGCAGCGGCAGGATGTTGATGTTAGAGGATCTATAATAGTCATCCTGAGCTAAAACCACACAAACCACACAAAGTAAAAAATAAAATATTTCAATAAATAAACCAGGTCAGAACATGCTTTTTAAATCAAGGTCTAAGTTACATAAAGTGACTGGACATAACATATTTTCATTAGGGTTGGAAGTGACAAACATTATTTGATAAATACAGAGGTGATGAACATGCATGTGAACTGAAAGCAGATGTGAAAAGAAAATTAAGTCAATGATCGAGTGATATTAAAACAGTTTCTGATATGATGACAACATAACCATGTTTTCCATGTTTTCCACCTTTTAATCATTTCTCCTTCACAACATAAAATTGCTATTTATTATTTAAGGAAAGTAGCCTCAGGTGCACAAGTAGCAAAAAAATGAAAATAATGGAAGTGATGAAAATTGGGAATTGAAAAATTTAATGATATATTGTCATTTGATTTGATAAACTAATTGATGTTTTATTCAAAACTACATTGCTCTGATAATCAACTGGGCTGTGTTTCTCAACTCATCATTCACAACACCTGACTGACATTTATCATGTTCGACATGTAATTCTTAAATTCGGACTGAACTATGAATCAAAGCAGCGCCCACAAACTTGTGAATAATGTCCTCAGGCATAAACTGACACTCATGCCAAGAAAGGGCGAGAGTTGAGCTGAGTGGGCGTGTGCTTTTTCCTCCATTATTAATTTGGAAGCATTTTCCTTACTTCCATTTTTTCCAGTTCTTTTTTTTTAAATTTTACCCTTGAGGTGATTTTGTGTAGCGAAAGGTAAATGATAAATGTCAAGGTGTGGACAATGATCAATTGTATTATTGTTGTCATCATAGCACAACAAATCAGCTTTAAATTAATCAAATTATTCAATGATTAATCTGTACATTTTTCATTTCAGATCCATTTTCTCAGTTACATTCTTCAGTTCACATGCATTTTCATCACCCCTTTTTTTATTAGTTGATTTTTGTATTACTTCCCTCAGATGTGTTTTCCATTCAGATTGTAGACCACCACGTGATGTGTTGTTTCTTTTAATGCAGTTCAGTCCTCATCTTTATTTTGGCTTTGATAAACAGGAAGTCTTAAAAACCCACAGAGTAGCTCAGGCTTCATGAGGTCCTATATGTTATCTAATTCTAACAATAAGTGATTAGTTGCTCTTGTAATTTACCGTCATTGCTGTCTGAATGGCTTGTGCAGTTCAAAAATATTTAATTGCCCTCTGAGAAATCTAAGTCCATCTGAAAATACTCACCTTGTTTCAAATTATATATATAAACGGTTTTGTGACGGATATTTCTAACGCTTCACACGATTTATTTACAACCGGAGTGGGACATGGAGCTGAGTGCAACCAGATGTAACGTATACATTGAGTAACAGGCTTCAGTTCTGTAGCTATATTTTTTGATAGGGCCGTTCTCTCCCCTTGTAAGCTGTATGAGGGTCAGAGCGTGGAGATGCCGGCAGCACAGCTGGGTTCCTCCTGCTGGATGATGGATGACGCCTGGAAAGGCTTGATATGTAGGAATGGTGTACAGTATCACCCTGAAGCCATGTGGTGGTGAGGTGTGGTTGGCCGAACGCCACTTTGGAACAAAGGAGATGTGGTGGCATTAGTTGTTGTTTCATAAAAGGCTGGAGCCATAGTTAAGCATTTCTTCAGATGAGTCCTGGATTCTTGAGCGTAGAAAGTATGGATGCTTCCGTTACCACGGCAACCAAGGCATGGATGAATGACTAGAATATGGAAAAGTGGACGGACACTGATGAGCTTAAAAGCAGCTCACATTGGGACAGGCTGTGGTCATTAAAGTGTTAATTTGAGAAACACAATCTCTGGATTTATAGTTTAGGGGGTGAATGAAAGTGAATATGATCGTACTGACTTGATTTTTATTAACACAAAATCAACTAAATCCTCAATACAGGTTGTACAGTCTATTAGTATCTGAGAGGAAATTTGGCATGTATGAGTATAAAAGCACAACATTTAGAGGGAAGAATATGTGGCTCAAGAAATAACAAAATATAAAACAGCAAATTTTCACTGCATTCAAAGAGCATTTCTAAGTCTCCTTTTCTCAGCCTGTGTAGTTTTTAATAATTATATATTTGATAACTTAACTATAAGAATGCCCCCTACTATTCCCACTTCAAGTATATTAAATAAACCCAAACTGAGAACAACAACAGCAATATTAAACACTGCACAAGTCGATTGAATTTTTCACTCCCCCGTACAGAAGTAATCCTCATCCAAGTATCTGCTCTGTTTCAGCCCACACCTGCCTACTTGGCATTGTCCTTCATTTTCTCTGCAAACTGCCTGCAAACATCTTGACAGATACAGATTCCTCAGTTGATGTGTTTCTGCAGCCAAGCTTCCTGTTTTACCCTGCAGCCCTCTTTTTTATGCATGGAGCACAGTGTGGTTGCATGTTAACTACAGACCAGCTGTACAGTGCATGACCAAGAGTTCAGTTTATATACGGGAGGGAAATAACCTGCATGCAACATGTATGATAGAGGCCTATACAGTTAGACAACTTTAAATAAAGGTGATGGACACAATAACACTGTACATTACAAGACAATACAATGAGTGTAAGAAATGCTGCATCCAACAGCCAAACCTGACCATTGCAGACTTCACAGTGGGAGAATTTATTTCAGAACTATTGAATTGAACTTGAACTCAACTGCACTGATGCTTGTGTTATTGTTTCCACCACCTGCCAACCAGAGCTGGCTCCAAGCAGATGTTCATACTGTAACCAGTGTCTGTGGTGCCCTTTGCAGATGTGAATGAGTGCCAGGACCCCTCGTACTGTAAGAATGGGAGGTGTGAGAACACGCCCGGCTCCTTTCACTGTTTTTGCGACCCGCCCCTCACCTTCAGTGCAGCGCTGAAACAGTGCGTCTATGACGGTGGGTAAAAAACAGAACTAAAAAACAAATTTAGCGTTAGCCTGAGCCTGACTGATCAAAATGAGTTTTGGCTTACGTCGACATCTGCCACTCATGTTGCTCTTTGTAATTCTTCTTAATTTGTGTCCCCATGCAGCCTGTAGTGCTATTGTGTTACACCATTTCCCCTCTCACCCACTTAATTGCTAAATACCAAAACAAGATACCAAAACTAATGATATACAAGGTTTTGCAGGTTAAACAATATCAGAGTATGATCAGTGTGAGCAAAAGTGATTTTAGCCATTTTTCTGAATGTTTTGCATGTTTCCTTTGTCTGTGTAATGTATATTGTAAAATGTAATTGTTTTGGTAGAGAAAAGACAGAGAATGCATTTAAAAGCTGCTCATTAACTCATAATAATGAACTCTCTAGGGTTAATTTTGATGTAAGATAAAGATTCACAGTAGTGTCATGTCATGATCATGACTGCTTTTATATCTGTACTTAACACTGCAGGGCTGTAACAGCGTAACACACATTAACCAGCAGACAAAAAAGTATTTTGTACACTATAATACTCATATTATTTTTATTATTATTATATAATATCTTCACAATTATAGAAAACAAGGAACTGTAATTGTCCCTTATGTCCTCATCGTGAATGCAACACGTGAATCAGCTTTAATGTCAATCAAACAGCACTAAATACTGCACCCATGTTTTACTGGTAAGCACGGTGCATGGATGACTGGTCACAGGAAAAAAAGACCTTTGTTAACAATCCCTGATTTGGTCTGTCTAAAAGATTTAACAAGAGATCTGGCTTTGAGCATTTACATCAACTTATTGTCGTCCCAATGCAATTCATTGGTCTAAGAATTTCAGCTGATCAGCTCGTCCCCTCTAATAAATATCATGTTGATGTATACCCTGTATATATTATCACACATAAACATGTATACTCTACATATAAGCACTGTATAGGGACGCTTCATTGATAAGCCTTTAAGGATGATCGCATTTTAAACTCGGCTCCTTTAAATTAACTGTAGATTCAAAATTTAACTGCAAATAAGTAGTTTCATCTTTATACATTATTTATATAAATATTTTAATGTTTCTATAACTTACGGAGGGAATGTTTTGTGTGGCACAGCAAAATAAATAAAGTTATATAGCTACTGCAAGTTACACAGATACATTTTGTATTATTGTTTGGACTCATTTCTGCACTTTTGCAGCTGCATATTTGGAAAAAGCTCCTGACCTCTGTTAACACCAACATGTAACACGCATACACAGATTATAAAGGGAACAAGTTAATTTTATGTACTTAGTGGTTTTTGCTACTTCTGCTTGATAAACAACATTTCAATGTTCAAAACCTCAGCATGCAACAGTTAGGGACAAAGTCTTAAAATAGTGTCTGTGTATTGATGTTTTATTTTTGATAGATTTTTCATCTTCAAATGCTGTTAACATCTGAAATTACGTTTAGCTGTAAAGTTATAAATTGACCCACTATATATTTTGTGTGCACTTTCTCCACTGGCTTGTAAGCCACTGTTTTACATGATATTAATCTTCAAACAGCCTGAATGTGGCTTCCTGTAATGAACTTTAGATAAATCTGACCACATAAATCTGACTCCATTTATGTCTATGTTGTTTTTTTAACCCAGATCGCACTGCAGCCCACAAGGACGTGTGTTTCATGCAGGTTGACGAGGGCTTGATCTGCAGCGAGCCGAGAAACGGCATGGTGGTGACCTACTCCGAGTGCTGCTGCCACTACGGCCGCGGATGGGGGCCCGAGTGCAACACATGTCCACCCAGAAACTCGGGTGAGCAAGCTGCTGTCCCGACTGCCACCCTCAGCTTTTCCATTTTGCCTTAAATCTAAAAATGTTCATTCCTTGTGCTCAGAGATGTTCAGTCGTTTGTGCGAGATGCATCTGGAGACTGAGTCAGATGGGGAGCAGGATTTCCTCGCTGCTTTCGCCAACTACAACCCAGGTAGAACCGCAACAAAATGAAATTCTAAGATATATGGAATTAAATGAGCCCTATATTAAATTAGCTTATGGCTTATATCCCACATTTTCTCTTTTCTCCTGCCTGTGTGTCCAAAACAGGCGACAGCTCAGAGGAGGATTCAGATGAATGTGGCTGTGCAAATGGCAGCTGTGTCCGCTCCTACTTGGGCACCATGTGTGAATGTAACACAGGCTTTAGGCATGACCACTCTCGCACCCGCTGTATAGGTTTGTACTTTTTCATGAATACCATACTTCACTAGACTAAACTACAAAAATACTCCCGTGTCTTTATGCCGTCTTTCTGTCCCAATCTTGTGAGCACAATATCTAAAAAATGACTTGAGGGAATCAAAGGTCAAACGTCATGGACAGTGTGTTTTTGGTCTTGTAAACGCATCATCTCTGGAATGCCTCGAGGGAATTTCTTCAAAATTTCAAAATTAAATTTGAACTAAAGGATTAACTGATTCAAATTTGGCCGTTAAAGGCCAAGGTCACTGAGACCTTTCAAAACATGTTTTTGTCTCGTTAAGATGTTATCTTGAGAAGGCCTCGAGAGAATCCTTTCAGATTTCGCTAAAATGTTCTCTAGGACCCACAGAATTAACTGATTAAGATTTGGTGGTTCAAGGTCAAGGTGGCGTCACAAAATATGTTTTGGCCTCTTGAACATGATATCTTCAGTTTGCCTTTAGGGAATTTTTGCACATTTTGACCATTTGTCCCTTGGACCCAAAGATTAATAGATTTCAGTGGTCAAAGGTCACAGTGACTCAGTCTGAAAAAAGGAATGTAGACTGCAACTGCACTGGATGGGGAAGAATTTAAACCGCAGGGTGATATGAATTGATTATTGCATTTCAAGGACCTTACAGTTGCCGCTAACATTAATTAGTTTATGTATCAACCTTGTATTTATCACTATTGAGCAATATTTGATTTACTGTCTTACACAACCTAATGAGTGCTCGTGTTCATCTTTTTTTCAGACATCGATGAGTGTGCGGAGCCAGGAGCACATGTTAGTCCTTGTAAGAACGCTCGCTGTGTCAACACCGCCGGCTCGTACAAGTGCTTCTGCAAGTACGGCTTCGTGGCCACGCGCAGGCCAAACATATGCCTTCGCCGCAGGACCCGGTAACCTCTGCGTGTCCCTGTGTTTATGCCCGTCGGAAGTTTGCAACACACACAATTACCCCACGCATGCACCTCCGTCTCTCAGAACAAACATGGGACTGTGTGTAGTGTGTGCAGTGAACCTTAAAAAAAAACGCGCTCTCGTCCGGAGCTTGATTGTAGGAAGGGCTCATATGATACAACATAACATATCGATGTCAAAATTGATTTTCACCCCACCATTTCACATTTAAAGAAATTCAGACAAGTCATATGTTTGTTTTGTTGTTTGTAATTATTGTTTTTTAAACTGTTTTGTTAAGTATAAATAGTGCATTTTTGTAATTTTCTTCATCTTTTTTAATGTCCTTATTGCGTTGATCTTTCAACTCTTACTTTGAAATGCTGATGTCAAGCCCTCTCTTGTTTTAATAAGGAAATATTTTTCTACAAGGTGTTTCTGCTGCAGCCCCTTTCATATTTGTATACGTTCAAATGATATGACGACATTTCCCTTAACATTCCCATAAGTCAACAAAATGTTCAATTCTAAGCTTTTCTAACCACACACTTTGGATTTTGTGTTATTGTACATTTTGCAGTTTCTGTAAGAGTGGTCCCTGTCCCACCCCTTGTTGTTGTTATTTGTTGATGTTGTTTGATATGAGAAGGCTGAAGTGTTTGTATAAATTGACATGTACACTTGAGTGTTTGTTAAGCTAGAAGGAAAGGACATGCACTTAGCAATAAATGTAGTGGGAATATTTGCTTATTCCAGAAATCCAAGAAACTTTGACACTCATTGACATTAATGCTTCATCAAAGTATTTAGAAAACCAAAGACGCTGTTCCGATGAGAAGAATTTAATTTTTAAAAAAAGATGATTGTCAGCCAGTCATGTCTTTGTTGTTCTTGTGTTTTGGAGCATTGGTTGTTTTCTCATGTGGCTGAAGAGAGAATTCAGACAGGGAGGTGACGGAGGAGCCAGCGGTGACAGAGCCTCTGCAGAGACGAGACAAACCGCTGCAGCTCTCCATCATAGAGGCCTTCATGGTGCAGAGGATAAATGGAAGTCACTTTGCTGCCAAAGACTCTGCTACAAAGTAGTGACTTGAGGTTTTGAATACTTTTTTAAAAGAGATATCAGTTTTTGATTTTAATAAAGTTGTAAAACATTTTAAAAACACATTTTCACTTTGCGTCATGGTTATTTCTGCCAAGGAGTTTCTGTGTCCGTTTGTTATTTAGCAGGATTATGCAAGAATTACAGTACTACCAATTTTCATGACATTATGTAGGGGACAGCGTATGACCCAAGGAAGATTCTGTAAAGGTTTGGTCCAGATCCGGATCACTGGTGAATCCAGGAATTTTTTTTTCACTTTCTTTGACATTGAAAGAAAGGGTGTTTTTCAACATTTTTGTTGGTTTCTCAGAAAGAAAAGTTATGGATCTTGATGGAAAAAATGTTATATTTTGAGTGTGAGCAATTTGGTGCAGATTCAAATAAAAATCTAGATTTGGTGAATTTAAATGTGGCTTCACAAGATGACTCTTGGGCCTGGTCTTAGGCTCGAACGAAGAATGACATGGTAGTTTATTTTTGCTCATATCTGTAATGTACAAATCTACAACAGAAGAAGAAGAAGAAGAAGCAGAAAGGGTAGTTAAACATGCTCTCTTTTCTTCTATATAATCTCATGGTGATCGTGTAAAGTCATCCTGTTAGTGCATGTGTCTTTCTGCTTGCTGATTCAGTACAGGTTTACCAATACTGACAGAGGAATTAAAGGATACGTGCAGATCTCAGTGTAGTCTGAGGGCACTGAGACGTGTGGAGGAGTGAGGGGTGGGTTTGTTTTCTCCAAAACCTCGGACATCAGTCTTTAGCTTTAAGGGTTTTCTTCAGGTTCAGGTGTAGAGAGTGACTTCAGTGTGACTTTATCAGAGAACCACAGCAGTTACTAAATAAAAGCAGTAGCTCAGTCATTTCACCACAGATGACACTACCCACCTGTAGAACACCACCATCTTGTGGCCTCTTTATGTTGCTACAGATCCTGCCAGTAACACAAGCTAGTGTTCAGTCTAGTGGAGGCGACAGCAAAATCCAGAGTCACCACCATGATGTAGTGTTATTCATTAAGCTGATGACATCAATGCCAGTGAATCCAGCTGAGACTAAATATATCTTTGTTAGAGGACGTCAACAAAAGGCCCACGTCATCCAGTTCATCTGTGAACACTCCGTATAAAGTCAGTGTCCAGATGGTGACACATATATGACATAATGTGCATATAATTATATTCATAAGGCACATGATGTCACCCAGGTTACTGTGTTTCCCCACAGGCGGAGCATCAGTTTGTGGAGGTTGGCCCCTGCACAGTGAGGATCACATACTGGTGGAGCACTGCATCCACTTTCAAAATGACAATCAAAGGAGCTGTAAATGTCAGATTTAAAAAAAGTCATCTGTAAAATCCCTCTATTGGGATTTGATTCACATCAAGTCTCTGATTCTTAATAATAAATCTATTTGTCAAAACCTAAGTAAAGAACTCTCCCTCAGTCTGTCAAGTGCAGTGTTGCTTTAATGGCATCACTTAAATGAAAATTAAACCTGACTTCATACAAATCTACCCTAGTCAATCAGTACTTATATTAACTTGTAGGCTGATTGAATTTTGAGTTTGATTTTTTCCAAACACATTTTAATATTGAATTAGTCTTTAATTATTCACTGGTCTATGCAAATCTTGTGCTAAGCTACAGATGCTCTAATTCATCCGTACTCTTATTCCAGTTCCACACACAGTAACACAGTTATTTAGTGGTTTAGTATCAACAAATTAGAATGGCATGCAGTAGACATACTTCAGCTAAGGCCCAACATTCCCCTTAAAATTGAATCAAGCTGCACCAAATTTCACATACTCAGAGATATCAGTCTCCTAAATATGTCTGATGTTTCCCATTAAGATTCATGAATTATTCTCCGGGGAATCAGTGGAAAGTTAAAATGATAAAATGTATCTGGATCCAAACCAAGGTTTAATGGTTCTTCCTCGCGCCCCACCTCTTCACAAAATGTCCTATGGAGGCAGTAGAAATGTTTTAAGAGACCATTTACAACCCACACAAAATATCAGCTGTGGTATGTAACACTATCTGTCCCACAGTTTATCAGTTAATCAAACCGCTGATTGATGATAAGTCATCAATCAGAGGATTTTTGAGTTTTATTGCTTAAACTGGTGTAAATTACTGTCAGGTGAATTAATAAAATCAATAGTTCTCTTCATTCTTACCTACATTCACATTTCAGCCAAAAAGCGATTTTATATTTTCTGAAAATGGGACAAATCCTCAAGAGCTTCCACTAGAGGGAGCTGCTGATACTGGTGCAGCCACTTAGTGAACATGTTCTCTGTTCGTCTAACTGGGTCTTCACTGTCATCATGTGTGCAGCATGGTGAAGTCATCTCTCGTGGAGGAGAGTATATTTCTATGTAATGACATAATCCACGAGATAAGAAGCTATCTAAAAGGGCTTTTATGTCCATGAATGATAAAAAAATACCTTTTTACACACTGAACGTACACTGCAGTACATGATGAATGAAACAGGAACTTTCACACAAGATCATCCATTAAATTATTCCCAGACCTTTACACACATATAGTAAACATATAGTATAGTATAATACATGCACAGTTCTCATCAAGTAATTGAGCACTATCACTTCACTACGTTACACTATACTGTCTCTTTTCTAAGAGAATTTCTCATTCCACTTTAAATCTACAATAAAAAAGAGGAAAGCTCACCCTAATCTCATGGGTGTCAGTACCATTAAAGATATTACAATTAAATAAACTTTTATTTCTGTCAATTATAAGGTCTGGAAAAGTCTCTTGAGTTTGGTGCAATATAATGAACATAATAATTAATAGAGGGATAAAGCATACCATTTTGAAAGGTGACACTATATCAACTTTCATTCCTCTGCGTCATAGCTGCCACTCCTGTTGTGTTTTATTCTAAACACTGTTATTTTCCACCTGCAAATCCTCTCAGGCAACATATGATTGAGAGTAAAGCATTATCATGTGATTTAACAATGTTAGCTGCATGTGAAACAGCTCTTCTGCTGATTTTCCGGCCAACTAATGAGTGTCATAACTCACTAAGCTGTCTGTCTGACTCCCTCTGAGGAAATCCAGATCTATACACAGTCCTCATCCTGTGAGGCCATTGAGTCACGTTGCACCATAGTGGCACCACAGCTCCTCGCCGTCCTGGTTTCATTCTGTCGAATTATTGTATAATTTTAAACTGGAACAGCAGGGTGACCTCCAGCAACTAGTTTAGGGAGGAAGTGAGATAAGAAAAGGGACAGGAGAGATAGAGGATGAGCAAGAACCATGACAGAAATAGCCCATTTGTCCTTGGGAGATGACTCAAAAAACGGTAGGGGGATATAAATACCTGTTATTAGGTCACATTGACCGGAGTATAACCCGCTGGGTCCTGATGGCTGCAGCCTGCGGCTACCAAACTTTCTTCTTTTTTGGTCAAATAAAGCTTTGGAAGATCGGGATTCAACATGACATAACATAACAAGATAATGATAATGTTTGTTAATGACTTCCATATTTCACATCTGTGACTTGGCAAACATACCGAGATAATCTGCTGTTTTATGACTGCTACATAGTGGTCTCATAAAGATTGACTCAAGTTTATAGTTAGAAACATCACAGCATCTTTAGGGCCCTCAGACAGTCACTTCAGTTCAGTTCAGTCATCAATATCCATGTTAATGCAGTAGTTGATTTTTACAACCAAACCTATGCCAAGGTCCAACAGTCTCCCTAAACTCAATCACGCTGCACCACATTTCACACAAAGGAACCAGTTCTACAAATGTGTCGGATTTCTTTTTTTTAATTACTGAGTGATTATTGAAAGAGTAAGAAAAACAAAAACACACACACACACACAATATCACAATGTTGAATACAGAAAACAAATCCTGCATTCACCCATTTATAAATCCACTCCTAAGTTTGATTGGGTCTTCCTTAGCCCCAGCTCCACCCCTCCACAAGATGTCCTGGAAATCGGTTATGTGGTTTTTGCGTAATCCTGCCAAATAATAAACATACAATTGCAGATGAAAACCTGAAATCCTTGGTGGAGGTAATAAAAAGAGGAAGTATGGATTGTCTACACAAGCCAGTGTTTAGGAAATAGACAACTAGAAGTGATAAAACATCAACTCTCTTGCTAATATATAAACATAAAGACATAAGTTCTAAGACTCATCAATAAATAAACCGTCACAGGCACTTTGAGCTTAGTGAAATGTTTTAGCACAGAGAGATTTCCATGTCTGGCCAAATTTGGAAGAACCATTCTCATAGTGTAATGTTTTGTGATGCTGTTAAAGAAACAAACCCAGTGGGGCCGGCACATAGGGCGGATCAGCTAAAATAAAAGTAGCATGTTGGGATGAATTATGCTCTTTGAAAAGGGGTTTGACGCTGAAGTAAAACACCCAGTCGGCTTTGATTGTGTGGTTGCAACTGTGAAAGCTGGATGAGGAAATACAGCATAGTCTATGCTACTGACCTCTTTGTGAATGTGCCTTCTTTAGTCCGGCTTTTAACTCATATTTTTGGATATGTTTACTGTGCTGCTCCAGGCCACAGAGACCTGCTTACAGTATCTGGAGTAAACCCTCCCTAGTCTTCTTTGAGTCTTTGTATGTCTCTCCATCAGACCCATTAGAGCAGCACACGGACCCCCCTCCATGACCAACAACTGGAGTCATATGATTCAGCTTTACGTTTGAGAATATCAGTCACACTCATTATCCTCGGGTAATAAAAAAAAAACCATGGAGATCATGTCCACGCGGCTGTGAAGCTGTACAGTCGCACCGATTTTAACAAACACAAGGCCCCCCCCCGAATCCACCCTGGCCAACTGCAGGCCCTGATGGTGACCCCACCCTGTCCATGTCCCGTCTATAGTGAGCAGACAGAGGGGGGTTTAGCTCAAACTGCTGCAATCTGCAGAAAGCACTGTGCTGGACACACTCGGGCAGCCTGCGGCCGCCTTATATCCTGCGCTCAGCTCTTTCCCTTTGTCATGGTGGATTGTGGATGAGCTCTCTGCTGGGGTGTGGGCCTGTGAGCCGGGGTTGGGACTGGGGCCGGGGGAGTAAACAGGCTGCGTGTGTATGTGTGTGTGTGTGTGTGTGTGTGTGGGTTAGTGTGCTGTCGATTCTGACCCACAAGCACACGGCTCAGATGAGTGATTTTTGAAGCCCTGAGGCTTTAGCTTTAGCCCTAATCACTTTACTGTCTAGGATCTGGACAGAGATGAACCCAATGTGTTTTATAGTTAACCCTCCGGGAAGTAATATGTAAATCCACCTGAACTTTTTGAGGTTGTATCAGGATAAAAGTATTGCTTGGTATGTATAAGAGCACACATTTTTATATGGCTCTTATGACTATAACATTAATTTTAAAAAATTGTTAAATAAAACCACGATATAATGAGTTAACTAAAGTTGCCCAGAGTAGAGTGCATACCTCCACAAATTCAACTAACTTATAGATATTAGTTCCCTAAATATTCCTGTTTTTTTTCATCAAGAACCATGAATAATTCTCTGGGAAAACCGTGAAAACACCCTATTTCACATTGTTAAAAAAGATGGGGAAAATCCTTGATCTGCACCAAAATTGAAAAGGTAATTCCCTGACCCATACAACATCCTTCTACATAGTTTCGTGGAAATCTGTTCAGTTGTTTTTGTGTAATCTTGCTTGCAACCAACAAACAAACAAACCAACAAACAGCCACAGGTGAAAGCATAATCTCCTCGGTGGAGGTTATAATGTAACTGAAGGTTTAAAATATAAAACATATTTATTCAGAGCGCAACAAGGCTTTTTAGGTCAGAGTCCTACAGTTAAAAACATTTACACCCGGGGAGGCCCAGTGCAACCACAGTCTAATTAAGTGGCCACTAATCAGCATCGCTGGAACAGTTGAAGACTAAGGGCCTTGGTTGATTCCACCTCTGAATTGACACTGAGACAATACATGTTCTGTCATGAACTTGGCTGATATTCAGATTCAAATCCTAAAAATATCTAATCCAAAATATAGTATTTCTGTCGAAACAGATACCGATCAACAATTTTATGTCATACTACCAAAACCCCAGGCAATTTTAATTACATAAAAAGTGACAACACCCACTTTCCCATAACTTTGACTGACAGAGTTAAAGCCTCCCCTCCCCTCAAATATCCATCAACCGCACTGTCTACTACGTCTGTTGACTGAGGTTAAAAAGTCAAAAAAATATTTTGAACAATCACAAATTTGATTAAATTAATACAGCTTCAGTTCAGAGGACCCCGTCTTCTTGGAAAGCTTCAACTACAATAATAAGTTTACAGCAAAAATGCAGAACACCGGAACCACGCTAACAACACGGCAAAGCTTTTTCATTACCACTAACTGCTTATAATGAGTAGCATGCTATTTTCCAAACAGCTCGGTCCTCCCTAAGAGACCCATCATCCCATAAAGCTCTCACCACTACCACTTTGTTGGTTCAGCTACACCCATACTCACAGATACACACCCAGCAGAGAACACAAATATAAATTCGGTGATGGAGTGTGGGTACCCTCGCCAGTGTCGCTCTTCAGGACACCCAACATCCTTTTCTCTCCAGAGGGTCCAGATCTTCTCGAACTCTTATCGTCAAATCACTGCACACATTATAACCCACTGTGTAACAGAGAAAGACACAGAAGGGGAAACACTTCTCCTCGTCCAGAAGCTCTCTTGCATGAGGCTCTTCCAGGGGCTTTATGAATAACCCAGATCTTGATGACTTGCTCGGTGACACACACACTCGCCAGGTGCTGCACCGAGTCTCAGGAATAATTCAGTGGGAGAGCAGACCCTGAGAGGGAAAACGCTGGAATGAACAGAGCGAATCCTGAAAAATCAAGATTGGATCAAATGTATTTTTTATTGTCTCAGGATGGTGGTGCAGTGGTTGGCGCGGTTACCTCACAGTAATAAGGGTTATGTGTTCAAACCCCAGCTGGGATTGTGTATTCCCAGTGTGTGTACGCTATACAGCCTTTTCCTGTGGTCCAAATTCAAAGACCCTCAAGGGAGCTACAACTTATGGATGGATTGATATTTTGACACAATAGAAAGTGACAAAGAAGGTGAGATGCTTCAGTGAATAACACTGTGATCCGACAGTATCATGTATGTGTATAATATGATATACAGTATGCATGAATATACAAAGCCACTAGGGACTTGTTGTTCATGAATTCTTTATTGAGTCCCTAAAAATCCTCAACAGTTATAAAAGGAGATGCCTGGAGACTTTGAAGCTTTGAGGATCAAAGAGATGTTTAAGTGTGCTTTGATTGAGGGTGTTGCATCATCAATCAAATTATCCTTCCTTTTTTGGGGGTTTGATGTCTGTCCACATATCCACTCAGGTAACTGCAATATCCCAGTTTGTTTGTCCAAATTTCCAAAGAAATTAGATGTACACAGGTAGATCATTCAAATAGCATAAAAAAAAAAACCTCTATGTAGAATCCTCTTCGTTTTGAGATCCATTACCTGTCTGTGCTTTTAATTTATAGGATTTTTTGATATACTGGTATCAAAAAAAGGTCTCGGGCGCTCGGTGGAAGAGGGTGAGTGAGTGGTCTACACTTGTGTATTTGTATGTAATGCTATGAGCTGCATGTTTGTCAATTTTGTAATTGTGTTTATGGGACTCCCTAGCAGGGGCGGATCCAAGGGGGGCATTGGCCTCAGCTAAAATCTGATTGGCAACTAAAGAGCTACTGTCCGTTCAGTAAAAAAAAATTGTCACTTACGACAAATGTCACAATTTCTATTTTTTTTTTTTTTTACTGTGATGTTATCGAAGTCTGCTACTTGTCAGTGGTGATGGAACTTCACAAAGAGTTGAACTATACAGCCAGGTTCATCATTTCTTTTGGGTCCCCTGGAAACATTTCTGTCATCGCTCTCACAATTTTCAGCTCGTTCCTGTAATTACATGTGTTGTGACTTTCTGCAGCACATGTGTCGTCAAATTGATGAAGTTGTTGTCAATTTTTATGTGTTTAAGCACATAACTGGCCCCCAATTTAGGAAAACCCTAGATCCACAACAGCGCCCCTTTGAAAATAAGATGGGGGCTCTCATTTCAATACATTCAAATCAATTCAATGATATTTCAACGCTGCTCTTTGTAGCGTGCATAGGCAGAGATGGATTTTGAAAGGAGCTTTTTTGAAATACATAAAAATCCCTCTGTTTTCTTAGATGCTTTAGCACCAGGGACAGCACCACACACACACACACACATACACACACACACACGCGGAGCATCTTCCTCCCTCGCTTATTGTTCAGAATACAGTGAGAAACGAGGACGGTGTTTCCCATGTGACTGTGAGGGGTCAGCAGCACCCACCCACTCCACCACCCACCCACACACACACACACACACACACACACACACACAAACACACACACCTCCAGCACCACCTCTTCTTCTTTCTTCTCCCGGTCGAACAGGAGCTCGGGCAGCGGGAGTGAGCGAGGTACGGTTCGGCCCTTCGGATGCTCGGCGGCGCGGGGAAGAAGCTGCTCCTCCTGCCGCTGCTGCTGCTGCGGATCTCCGCCTCTCACCTGCCGCCTCCTGACAGCGGGCTCGTCGTGTCTCCTCTTCCTCCTCCTCCCGGCGGGCTGTGAAAGCCAGATAGACAGAGACCGAGCCAGAGAAGAAAGACCTCTCTGCACCGGTGCTAGCACCAGAAGCAGCATCAGCAGCAGCGGCGGAGGGATTCGTCATTTTCCTCTCTCTCCCCAGAGGATGCGGATTTAACGGAGAAACGTTATCAACGTCACCTGGGATCTTTTTTTTTTTCTTCTAACCGTTAAAATTCGAATTAGCTTCGGTCGGTAGCGGAGGAAGATTTTCTTTTTCTTTTTTAACACACCTCGGTAGAAGCCACAGGCGACTGGCTTTTTGTTTCCAGAAGATAAACCAGGAGGTGAGCTTGTTTTATTGAACATCTTTTATTTCATTCATCGCTAGCATCACCAGCAGGCTAACCACTAATAACAAAGCTAATGGAAAGAGGGGGAGTGTGTGTGTGTGTGTGATATTCAGGTGACTCCTGCTAGCATCCCCCTGCTATTAGCTTCCCACACACAACCCACACATCTTGTTTGACACTGACACAGATGTGGGTTTAGTGCAAACCCCCTCGTTCATTCATTCCTGGTGGGAGCTAGCACTGGGTCTGACTGCGGGTTCCTCGGTGCTGGTTAGTGTGTGTGTGTGTTTGGGGGGGGACCTCCTCCTCTCTATCTGTCGGTGTCTTCTTGCCTTTGTTTGAATCGGTGTCAAACGCAGCCACATTTTTTTTTTTTTTCAAATCTGCGTGTTCTGTACAAATCCAGCGTGTGGATCCCTCCTGCCTCTCAACACATCTGCTATCAACCCGAGCCGCTGCCAGCCGGGTTCTATATCCCCCCCACGCCGAGATGTGGGGGGTACAACGGTGGAAAGGCCGCTGTTCGATTCCCTCCTCCCCGACATTGTGGGTTGTGTGGTTATATTATGATATAGGACCGGGATTGACTCTGCGTGCCTGGCCTATAGAGTGTGAGTCATAGCAAGGGGGATGCATCAGGTACACGAGTGTTGTGGAGGAGGGCTCCCAGCTACTAGAAGTTGTTCACATCCCCATTGAGCATTTTAAAAATCGTTCCTCTGATTGAGCAGATGAGCAGGGCTGACATTTGCTGGCCACCACGTGTAGAAGCAGGTTTCATGGCCCTCAGACAGCATCACCCCGTTGAAGACAATGGTAGAATACATAAAACACATGGGTGCCATATTAATGTAGTAAGCTTTCCTTTCAGCGTTTTTGATGAGCTGTAGTAAATTGGTGATGAAGGAATATGTTTCGCGATGGATTGATATTGTTTGATGGTTTTCTGAAAGCAGAAACAAGAGAGAGAAAGAGAGATGAATGGAAGAGACACTGTTGGAAAGAATCGTACAGCACAGCAGTTAAAGGGAAGGATAACTCTGCCTAAAAACAAACCATTGACCAACCTGTCTTTTCCCTTACGTTTACAAAGTGCTTTTTCTAGACCAGGACTGTTCACAGGATAGGATAGGACACTTAGGTAAGAGATAAATATGTCTCCATCAGGAAAACGATCCTCTTATCAGTGTCCCTCAGTAAAACACACCTCTGGTTTTCGGCTGACTTTATATCCAGGGCTCATTGATTGGAAGCTTAATGCAATAAATCACAGTCATTTAGATGGGGGGTCAGGTGTTCGTTTTGTTAAACTTAAAATGCCTTGTCCTTGACGTCCACATCCTCCTCTGCTTTGTGACCTGATCATCTATTTAATTGAAATAAGATCACTTTAACAGAGTTGTAGTTGAGATTAAGGTCTAACTTAAGAAGGCAGCTAAATAAGCAATAAACAAAAGTATGAAACTATAATTATTGAATCTGTATCCATGTTTTTTGCTGTCCTTCCTACGTTTTTCTTAAAGGGATAGTTCACCCCAAAAATTTAAATTCACTCATCTTCTTACCACTATGCTGATGGAGGGGTGGGTTTTTCTGTGTTTTTTGATGTTTGAAGAATCAGTCATTTACTTCAATTGTATTGGATTTGGCTGCAACGCTGTTTATCCCTGAAACACCAAATGTGTTTTGTGTACTCAAACACTTCACCCACCCCTCCACCAGCATAGTGGTGGGTAGATAATGGGGGAATTTTCAGTTTTGGGTGAACTATCCCTTTAACATTGTTTGGAATTTGCCTTTGACTGTCTGTCACAATGATGGGGAAAGCCTGGACACCGCATTGGATATCATCGCATTATTGTTTTTGTTTAGCACTAATAGACAAAGTTACCGCTCAGAGGAGAACAGATTATTTTGGTACCCCTCCCTTCTAGATGTCTCACTGCCTCTTGTTATGTTGATAATTGATATTTGATTCTTGCTGCTTCCTGAGGTCTCCTTCAAGGAACCTTTGTCCAAGTAAACATGGATATGTCATGGAGAATATTTTCTTTCAGCATCTCTACACCCAATACAAGTTTAACATACACATCAGCACAGATACTCACTATGCCGACACGATTAAGAACCAAGTAAATGGTCTGCAAATGAGATGCATTGAGAAGTCACACACGGTTGCAGAAAGTCTGAATTGGTACCAGCAGAGGGCGACATGCTGACTTTTTCTTTCTGCTCACTTGGTTGAAATGATGCGTGCAGAGCATTGTCTGCAGGCGGCATTCGGTGTAAGGTTAAAGTAGGCCACATGCAGTATATTTAATAATTAACAACATACCTATGGTGCTGTGGCTGAAGTCTAGCTGCAAAGGCCTGCTGTGATATTAGCACATACAGATACAGCACTGAGCACTAAATGTGGAAATTACAATGAGAACAACACTGTAATTGTTATTTAAAATGCACTTGGGTACTTGGGTAGTTATTGTGATTCTTTGTGTCATTCATAGCAGTTAGCTCTACATTGGTGATCCCAGGGAGAGTACATACCAAAAAAAAAACACACAATAAAATACATCAACAGCATCGTTTGACTTTGCTGAGTAAGTTTGTTGATAGTTCGTGCCCTACAGGAATTGTTGCCTAATTCTGGCCCTGTTGCAAAAACTGTAAAGCCTTTTTGACGGCGAGACAGACGGGTTGTGATGATAGATAAAAGAGAGATAACTGTTGGCTGGCTAGATGGCTGTCTACATGAACAGCATTCAACAATGGAACGGCACTGTGAATGTGGGCCCCCCCGTAGTGCTGATTCTCAAAATCCCTCTCAAAAAAGCTTTTTTCAGATGCTGCTATTCACACATTCATTGTGCTGCAGTGAACAATATCACTAACCCAGAGAGCATGTCATGTGTAATTGGTAATGCTTCCTGATGTGCAGTTCTTCATAGAACATTTTGTGATTTAGATCTCTGTTCTGCAACATCTCAAAGTGCATCAGAGGTTTCAGTATGGTGTTCCATTGTGCCTTTGTTCAGACAATCTATTCACACACCCTAGAAGGCATTTGGCACACGTGTCCTGTGTTGTGAAGGCTAGAAAGTGACGGTTGAATCCGGGTCAAAATGTTTCTTTCTTAATCTGCTGCCATGACGTAGACCGAAGAGAATCATTATCCTTCCTCAACCCATGCCTGAGGTGTGAGACCTTTAACTGTTGTTGGACCTGAAGCTTTTGAAAATAAACATTTTTTAAATATATTATTTAATATGTGATATTTTAAAATCTTACAACCTATGGAGGTTATGAACTATAAGTTTCATCCATTAAGATTAGGTTTAATAAGACTCATAACTTTGTTCATGAAAAGTTGATAAACTGGAGATTTTTTTTGAGAATTTTACTCATTGGTAAATACCAACTTCATTATCATAATAGATAAAATATTAATTAGCACAAATGTTACAGCTAATATATCTCTGCAAAATGTGAAATAAAAGCAAAGAATGCAGTTTTCTGGGCTTTATGACATTTGTGTCTTGCTTTCCTTTGGGAATATTGGAAACACTCCCAATGTCAAGTATGAGTTTTACTACAGAAACGATAAATCCAAAACCTTGTGGCCTAGGCTTGCAGGCTATAAAACTGGTGACACAATGATAACTGTAGTGCAACATGTAAGAGTCAAAGTTGGAATCACAAACATGGCTCAATGCTCGGTGGCTTAGGGAGAGGAATTCGGGCATGGCAGGGTCACATGTAACAGCCGCCTCCACACAACCATCTGGAAAACATGACTAGTTTTTAACAACTTCTTCAATTTCTGTATTCACAGCACTTAATACTGTTAGAGTTATATTTACTGCATGCTCTTAATTCCTGGAAAAGCTCTTTTTTAAGGCATCTAATAACAGATGGTGGTATTATGATGCAGCTGGTTTTCCAGGTGTGGTTCAATTGGTGCTAGCGGAACTGCATTAGTCTGGCAAACAGTGTTGTGCTTGGCTCTGTTTTGCACCAGGTGCAAGATTAGATCCCTAACACACAGGAGCAGACCTATAGACATGCCAACAGGCCCAGTGTCTGCACTTGGTCTTGTGTGTTTTAAAATGCCAAGAACCAATCCTCTGAGGATTTGCCTGATCCAAATTTAATTCACTGATGTTTTTAATTCTGTCGGTGCCGTAGATCGATGCTGCTACTGCGAGTTCCAGCCAAATGTATTCAAGAGCACTAGCTGAGCTAGAAAATAGTCTTTTAATTATAGGGTAATTCTTAGAAATTACCAATTTGGATCAGTTGTATTTTTGTGGTTTATTCTTCAAAAAATGTTTTGTTAAATCCAACAGTGAAACTTGTTTTGCTTCTTATTATTGTTTGCTCATGCCTCTCATTGACTGAAGTAAGCATCTTCTTCCCCCCACTAACTTGGGATGAGTCAATGCTGCACTGCTTCACTGAAGAATCATTTAAAAAGACTGTGTCAGGCAGTATTGTCTTATTGAAATTCAAATAATATACTTCACTTCTGGGTATGAGATATAAGACAGATATTGTTTGCACTGTTTGGCACTTCTTTGTTGTCCAATTGAGTAAAATTGCCACTAATATTGTATTGTATGACTAGATTTTAAATATGGTGTAACTATGATGTAGTTTAAATATGATTTCTTGACAGCTGAAAACTAGTTATGTTAAAAACTAAAACTTATATTAACTTACTATCAGTTATGATTAAAAGCTAACAAACTTCTAAATAGAAAGATAATTAAATCGATTAGTACCATTTTGCTGTGGTCAGAGCTGGTGCCTTCAATCAAAGGAACATGTCTGCGTGTGGAGGGCATTCTGGCTGCTTGACTTTTTGATGAATGTGATGCTACAGGTCAACAAAGGACCTCTGCTGTCCCATTCAGCTGTGCATTCAGGTCAGGATCAGCAGCCTGTGGAGGGGCCTCCGATACGTGTGTGCCTCTGGCTGCTTCATTTCTGCAAACAGGAAAGGCTCAAACGGCTGGACTCAACTCTCTGCTGACTCCTCCATTGTATGGGGCCAGCTTGGCGGGGCAGGCTTTGTGCACGGCATTTTGGGATCTGCCACCGCACCCTCTAGCTCATCCAGGCATCACAGGCATGCTGATTATGGGGCAACACAAAGGTGCCACCTCAGCTTAAATTCATATAATTAAATTTATGTAAACTTGGTGGTAAATTTGGCTTCTTTACCGCCATTATGATTCCTTTTCACAAAAATCTTTAAAATGTAATAATAAAGTGTATTTTAAATACCAGTATCATACTATAGCTTTTGGTAGTAATTGTATGGCTAGGGTAATAGCTCCTTTGTTTGGCATCACTGGGAGTGGCTGTGTGTGTGTATGTGTGTCTTGCCTAATCCCCTGGTGCGTGGTGGCTGTGTGGATGGCTAATGTGCACGGGCCTAATTCCCTGCAAGGGACTGATTGTGGGCTCTATTTCTCTTTTCATCTCTCCCTGATTAACGGGTGCATTGACAAACTGGCCAGCTGGGTGAAGGGAAGCAGGTCTGGGAAGGGAAGGGAGGAGGGAGAGTGAGACAGAAAGAGGTGGTGGCTTTGCCTATAATGCTGCTGGCACTGTCCTGCTTTCTTAGCCAGTGTCACTCTGCTGTGAGGAATAGCCTGATGTGTGTCTGGTCAGAAGCTGGGGTTCAGCCTCGAGGCATTCGTCTGTGTCCCAATTTCCCTCTTCTCTTTTTTCAGAAGCACAGAAAAATCCAACTCATAGTACATGATTAATATTTGAATTTAGAGAAAGCATAGTGCTGATGTTTGAATTGGTTATTCTCCATGTAGGCCAAGCCTTTCCACCCAGGTTATAATGTAAAAATAATAATTATATTGAATGCATTCTGTCATTGAATCTGTTCACTTGCACTATAGTTACCTGGTTATTTCAATGATGTTTTATTAGCAAAAGGGATATGAAGGATATGTGACGGATTAGAAATCTTTCATTACATTAATGTGTGTCTGTGGATTAGGCCTTGAGGGGATTTCCTTTCATAGAACCTCCTTTATGCATGCTTTTTGTGTCACATCTGTTTGTCAGACTGCCTGTCTGTGTCCTTTTTTTATGATCAGAAACACATTTGAAAGATAAATGGCAGTAGCTCTGGGGCAAACATCTGATGCCCCTGGAAGACTTGTTTATGAAAAAAGGACTGGAGAGGCCCCTTTATTCTTTTTAATGCTACACAGCAGAGTCATATTTTTGGTTTCTTTTCTGTCTCTGATGTGATTTCTTTCTAGACTGGCGGGGGGCACTTGTGTATCACTCAGACTCCCACTATTGTAAGTGTGCAACCGACCCATTTTGTGTGCTGAATGCAAATCCACTATATGGTTACATCATGAGTGGGTGCATTTGTATGGGTGCCTTTTAGAGGCTGTGTGCAAGTGTGTGGTAGTGGTAGTGGTGGTGGTAGTGGTGGTGGTGGTGGTGGTGGTGGTGGTGGGGGAGGTGTAATAGGTCAGCTCAGCTTTCATGTGCGGTTTCATGCCACACTGTTGAGTGTGTGAGTGGAGGGTGTGTACAGTAGGTCGTATCATAGTAGGTCAGGGGATTGTTTGTCTGATCCATTGAGGAGCGATTAGTGCAGACCCTGAGCTGAGCCTCTTCCTATCCACAACAACGGGAGGGTTGCCCTCCATTTGCCACTGCCAGACTCTTGTGACCTCACTGCTCCGTCCCCCATCCAGCCCCTGCCCTGGTCCACTCCCACAGATAGATTGGCATGCACATCATAGCTGTCTGGTCTGTCCTGGATCGTTTGTGCTGATGGTGGCTCTTGCCATGACATTTGGGTTATTTAGTTTGGATAGAAATCTTATCACTTAGATCATTTTCAGCACAAGTTGTTTATTACTAAATTGGCTCCATAATGTGATATTGTTCTTTTCAGGGCATGGAAGAGTTTTTTTTTCTGTGCACTGATTTAGTGATCAATGTATTTTGGAGAATATTCAATGTGGAAACAGAGGATTTAATAAATATACTGACTACCTACACTCGGTGTGTTTGACGTACTAGCCAAGTCCTGGGTTGTCAGTGAGTAGAGAGAGGTGACAGGTCGGGAGGAAGTGTGGAGGCGTTGCTCTTCCTTCTTCTCTAATCCCTGCATTTAGTTTCTATTGACAGCCACTTCTTAATCTGCCACTAATAGGATTTGCTGAGATTTGGTTGAAATTTTTTTATAGGTGGAATGTTAAACTGGTTTGACTTGGCTTAACAATGGTGAGGTATACTTTAGTGTTGTGACCACAGACAACTATATGGTCTGAGTACTCACAACTAAAGCCATCAATATTTATAAAAATCTGTATCCATCCAAAATGCGCCACTGTCTGTAGATGTAAAACAGCATACCAAGTAAATTTACATTTACGTTAAAAGATAATTTACATTACATTAGTACATTACACATGTATCTTTTTTAATGGCCTACTAATGTTTTAAGTAGATGTTGTGTTGATATATTGATCAAAATTACAGTGGCTATATATGGCTTCAACAAAATCAGAGCCTTATCTACGACAGTATGAAATCCTGCAAAAAATCAACTAAATATACCTTGGTGGCATATTGGATGGAAATTGCATAACACATAACTACAGCACCCCTTGCTCAACTATTGCAATGGAACTTTGATTCATCCCTCTCATTCTACCTGGTTATCTGTTTGTGTCTACACTGCAAACAATCTCATATCTGCAAATTTGCCAAAATGTATGTTTAAAATATTTTAAAAAACAACACAATAAAGCCTGCAGTGATAGTGTGACTCAGTCACACATTAATGTGCCCCCATGTTATCCAGATGGAGATAATAACTGTGAATTAACTGTCTCCTCTTGTAGCTTAAGAAATAATAGCTACTCGTGCTGTGAAATTACATTTGACATTTCAAGCTGGGTTGGGTATTTTACGTCTGTGCTTTCTCCACCCCCCCTTTAACTCTTTGATCACCTTTTTTCGCATATGATGCAAGGAAGATATAGGTCCAATGTGGCTACACATTGACAGTATACAGTGTTGATATTTATTGGTTCTGGCTGCTGTCTGCTATTGATTTCCAGGTTTGATTTAGAGGATGCATTGATTTGCCATGACATGACGAGTCCAGCAATGGATCCAAGCTGACACTTTAGAGTCGGCTACATATTCAACAAGATACAGCTCTTTCATAAGCTGTCATGTTTTTCAATCACACTGCAAATAACAGCATAGAATGAATGTGTAGTCTCATTCATTTGCATTATGCTGTTCAGATGGCCCTCTAAATCTACTCTAGAGTATCACTTATTTTGTTCTCAAGGATTCTCTTTCCTGCACTGACTCATTATAGCAAAATGTAATCTAACATAGACTAAACTCAACTCATCATACCATGAATGAAAGCACAGGGTTGGCAGTCCTCGGTGGAGCTTGGCTTAAGGATGCCTCTTAACACATCACCATGACCTTACTTCCATCATCTCTGTGTACGGTAACACAGCCACAGCTGCTAGACAAAACAAAAGATAAAGTCTCCTCAACCTCGTCTATTAATCTGTCCAATGCTCTTAAACAAATGGCCCCAGTTAGTTAATGTGTCTCTGGAGGGGTTTATCTTGATGTACTGTAGATCCCCCTTTGGGTGTCAGTGCATAATACTTAGGCTGTCTGGTCTTACCATACTTTTTTTTTCTCTTTAAACAATGGAGTGAAATTATTATTAAATATTAACAGATGAAGCCCTATTACTGATAGAACATATTTGACATATTTTTACCTAAATATTTGTATCTGAATGTGTGTAAATGTTATTTCCCTGCTGCCACCAGCTTAACTTTTGAGTTAACATAATTTATATGTGGGAAGTTAAGGATCCATCCATGTTCCTGTAGATAAGAGTTATGGTGTGTGAAAGGTCAAAACCACAGGGGGTCATGAGAGTCATGTGGCTTTAAATAGTTCAGCAGCATTCAAAGGATTTACAAGCAAACTTCAACTTTCAGTCATTTGTGCAGTCTTGCAAACCAATTCTGTGTATTTTTAAATGATTGATGTTTGAAATATCAGTTTTATTGAGAAATGAATTTGAAATTGAATATGTGTACTGGAATGAAACATTACCATAGGCTACTCCATCTTCTGTAATAGCTGGTATCACAGCTTGTTTCTGACTGTAAAATACCAGTATTGATATTGATTCATCCATTTGTCCATTTAATTAGATGAAGTAGTTGGGCCCTATTAATGTTAGTGCATATGTAAAAGGTGTGAGCAGTTATACTTATGTTTATAATTAGCATGGGCCATTAAATACCTTATTTACTTGACTTATGACTTACTGTATTGTAAGGAACATTTTTTAATAAACTTCTCCTAAACAGCAGCTCCAGAAGCAACATATGAGAAGGATTAAATGCACGTCAGTGTCTTGATCTGTGTTGTTGTCTGTGCTGCAGGGCCAGCAGCATCACCGCGAGGGGTCGGGATGTTCATTGTTGAACATGAGAAGAGATATAGGAAACTGCAGCACTAGAGAAATTTAAAAATAACATTTTGAGTTGACAGAATGAACAGATTCATGAGATTGACTTGACCTTGGTGGGTGTAGTGCTGAGGGCCTATGAATGAGCAGTGTTTAGATTTTTCGATGGGTTGTTGTCAGATAGAGCAGGGGCAAAGCATCCACGTAACCTAGACCATTGATTGCGACAAGGTTGGATCGCAAAACTGGCTGAGCCAAGTCAATGCAAGCTGCAGCTACAAAAACATTCAGAGAATAATCTAAAGTGAGAAATATAGACAAAAACCTTAGCTCTACAAATAGGAACAGGCTTATCACAGCAGTGCAACATGCACAATCACTTGAGAGGAAAAAGCTCTTTGTTTTAGACATAACAACGGCAAGGCACCACAGTTTTGTTCACTTTCATTCCCACCCAAGTGTGATATATTACAATGAATATTAGTCAGAACGTTTATTAATAACAGTGGTTTACACACTGCTGCTGTTGTGGCAACTCAACATTGAACCATGCTTCTTCTAATGTTGTTATTTGGCCATCTTTTATTTTAAAATGCATGTCAATATTATGTGTGCGTGCGTGTGTCAGTGTGTGCCTTCCTAGGTTTTTACGTGTGCAAGTCAAGACCTAATCAATGTAGATTGAGGTTGTTTCTGCCATTGACACTGAGGCTATAATGAAATTACTGGCGCTGCCCCGGCTTAGAGGAGCAGTTATATTCAATTACTGGTTGGCTAACCTAATGTGTTTGTAGCAGTTGCTGAACTTATCTCAAATTTTTTATCTCATTACATACTCGGGCAGTTGTGCTGTCCAAGCTACTATTTGCATATGACTGTCACCTGAGAATGTAAAACTAAAGTGAGACTGTGTGGATAGTGTGAGTGATGTATGTTACTGTGCACCCTCATGCTCCTGATAAAATAGATTCTTGGTTTCTAAACTGAACCTCCCAAACATCGGCTCTCAAACAGATCAAGGCTCAGTCTTATGAAGCCTCCGGTAGTAAGCAATGTCATCTCCCTTCTGTTTTCACTGATTTTGGACGTTTTTCTGTCTCTTTTGATTTGTAGGTTGGATGTGTTTTCCTCCAGCTTGGACACCATGAGCACCATCTCACCGACAGACTTTGACAGCTTGGAGATCCAGCAGCAGTATAATGACATCAACAACCGCTGGGATCTGGCAGCAGAGACTGACTGGGATAATGAGAACAGTTCAGCACGCCTCTTTGAGCGCTCGCGAATCAAGGCTCTCGCAGGTAAGCTACACTTTAGGCCACACCAAAGCCCAGTGCCTGCATGAAGTCATCATTTACCTTCTGCATGTGTAAGCTGATGACAGACAAATATGTGAAGAAGTATAATGTTTATTTCTGTCAGATTAGATTCATTAGTAACCATATCTTCTATACACTTGCTTTGCTGACGTACAGGATATGATGACAAAGTCTATAAGTCAATATGGAAATGGTCAGCTATGGAAAACTGCTGAGAGGGGTTCTATAAATGGATGTATAGAAAGTCGTTCGTCTAGCAGCAAAAAGGCTAGAAATTATGCATAATTTAACACTAGCAAAACTAGATGGTATACACACATTGGTGGTTACATCAAATGCATTCTAATACTACATGTCACAAAATGTCATGGGCAGAAAAACAGACTCATGCCATGTTAATAAAGAAGTCGGGGAAGAATTTACCTTTTTTTCATCATTCAGTGAGCAACCAAGATCTGATTTAATGCTGCACACAGCATAAATCAGCAAACAGCAGGGCACAATGAAAAGAGAGTGTTAACCTTGGTGAGATATTAGGGGTGTGCAGCCTGTCGCCTGCAGCTCTTCATTTAACAGTTCACTGTGGCTGCTCCTTCTTGTTACTCCCTGTAATATTTCAAACTGTTCCAATGAACATGTTCGTCATCTTTTTTGTAAATGCTTTTTTGATAAACGATAGCAATGTTAAGTGAATTGTGAAGCTGCAGTAGTTAGGAAAATTCAGTTTGCATTAACAGTAATCTAAAAAGTCATTGGCTGTTATTTGACGACAATTTAGCATTCTGCATTCATATGCAGATATCTTTTCATCGATGTGACATTAGCATTAACATAACAAAATTCTATTTCCGGAAATGTCACTACAGACTCTCAGTTTATGATACTGAATATATATATATATATATATAAATTCAGAAGATAATTTAAATATTATATATATATATATATATATATTTAATGCAATTATAATATCGTCTTGTGTTTAGTCTGATATGGTAACTTGGTTTAAAACCTTTTTTTAAACATGTGACTTGACAAAGAGACCACATTCACCGACAGAATCACTGACTAATTGCAATATGCATAAATCTAATTAGGTTATCTAGACTAAGGAACACACTTTAATTGATTCTTTCCCAAAGGCACATTTTTTTATAGGGCAAGACAGAAATACCTCCAAAAGGAGGACATTACCAGGGAGCTGTTAATCCACAAAAGAGCAATAAGCATTGATGCAATAAGGAAGACTATGCCTCAGGGCTAGGTGTGGTGAAAATCCTTCATCAATGGGACACAACCCCGAATATTTAACAGTGTTATTTTAATAATGTCTCTGTTCTCTTCACTCTGCTCATTTAATGATTATTGAAAAAAAAAAAAAAAAAAGAACATGAAATTTGCTGTAGCCTCTTGCATTACTGTGCCAAGGCTGGTGTCTTACCGAAATGAATGGGAAGGCTGTATAATTGGATATAATGCTAATGTCTGTCTGAATATGGCTTTATTTTCTTCATCACATTCCGTTGACAGTCTTGACACCCTTCCGAGCTATAGATGTTTAAGAGCATGTCTGGCTGGCCTGTCTTGTTGGAGACACCAAATAAGATGACCCAGGTGAAAATCCTGCTTGCTGTATTTGTTGTTTAGTACTTATAGACATGTAGTTCTGAAAGGAATTTCATCGTCATAAAGCAACAAAAAATACTTGATTTATTTTATGAAATATCGATTTCAAGGTAAGCAATTTCATATAAGCTCTTTCTTCTAGTTTATAATGGCAAATTATTGTCAGATTGAATTGAATTGCAACAAATACTTAGGCCCAATAGTTCTTCCTTGAATCTTATTGTGCCCAATTTGTCTAGACACATATTGATTTGTCTTGTAAGGGAGAGATGAACCCCCTCTATTAATAGTCTTAAGAAGTCTAATTATCATGGGGAATCCAGCAGAGGGGAGTAAGAGGCAGACAGGCACCAAACACACGCACACAAAGTAAAAACCACATGCTCTGATTATTTGAGCATAGAGTTGTCAAAGTTAAGATAAGCCTAATTTGACTTACAAGTTCAGCCTGACTCATTTCCTCATGCTAACAGAAAACAGTTATGTTCTTTTTGCTTGTATTTGTTGTAGTGAATTAAAAGATTGTGTTAATTTTGCTGTCATGTAAAGAAAGCAGCAGAGGGCAGTAAAACCATGTGTTAGACCAGGTGTGTGTGTGTGTGTGTGTGTGTGTGTGTGTGTGTGTGTGTGTGTGTGTGTGTGTGTGTGTGTGTGTGTGTGTGTGTGTGTGTGTGTGTGTGTGTGTGTGTGTGTGTGTGTGTGTGTGTGTGTGTGTGTGTGTGTGTGTGTGTGTGTGTGTGTGTGTGTGTGTGTGTGTGTGTGTGTGTGTGTGTGTGTGTGAATACTTGTGATACCATCTCTGTTTAACAAGTGTCGACTTGACGTTCACATTCTTTGACATGTTGTAGCAGCTATTTGCCCCCAGGCCCAGCTCCTGCCCATCTTTTTAAACTGATCCCCAAATGTCAAGACCTTTTGCATTCTATAGGCAGCTACTGTCTTACGCATCTCTCTCATGTTCTCATACAGTGACACTGCCTCCCTGTAATATGATTTCCTCATTTCCGGGTTCACACCTTTCACACTGGATTTTTTGTGTTGAATACTTTTAAGTGTGACAGCAGTGCACCACTTGATACAGCGCAGAAAGAGCCTCCCCTGTGCTAAGATCATTGTAATTTGCTTAGATAACCACCTATCTACTCGACTGTACTGTGGAGGTAGCAAGGCAAACTGAGCAAATTTGCCTTTCGAAACGGCCTGCTTAAAACAAACAGTTACACAAATTTACTGTTGAAGTTTCCAGGAGAGAGTAGGAGAGAGCAGGATTTTTTACTTTGAAAAGCTTCTCTTCACTTTTATTTACACTAGAAATATTTACTAGTCCATCTTTACACTGTTTATCAACATCATTGGCATAGATGTGACAAATCAGTTAAGAAACCACAAATTAATATACACATATATGATGTGTACATGATATTATTTTGGAAACAACACAGAAGCATGAATAATATCATATCAATTAATTCTCATGTTTGAAATAGTGTTATTTACAGTCATGTGATTTTTGGGATTCTATTAAGAAGTCCGCCCTTCCGACCTCCCTCAGGTCTAGAGGAGGGGTGGTGCTGTTGGATGGATAAAATGAACGTTCTCAGAAATAGATCATGTCTTCCTGGCAGTGCTTAGACTTCAAGAAGCTCCTATCTTTTCCTCTTTCTTGTCAGACCATCATAAATTATCATTAATTCCGGTTTGCTCAATGCAAATATACTCCCTTTGGCAGCCTTTCTCACAGTTTGTTTTCATATTTCACTAGCTTCATTAAATCACAGTTAATCCTACCCAGTGTGTTTATTTATTAGTATATCTGAATGACTGATGTGTTTTAAAGGGAGGAAACTGCCATAACATAACATGTTAAGATGCATATACCAGACACACAAACTTGCCATTGCAGCTGCCTCTCATGTTAATTCGAATTACAATGTTTGGTATAGGCCCATTGGGATCTTAAATGACCATTACTGGGATTTACTAGTTCTCCCTCTGCATGTGACCACAGCTTAGCCTCTGCTCCTCAGAAGGAAGCCTGTTCTCTTTGGATCTCATTAGTCCAGTTCTCCTTCATAAACATCCAGTCACAGAAGGCCCGGGGCATTTGGTCATCTAATGAGACCCATCCAGATGCTCCTAGCTCATCAGCAGTCCAGAGATCAAGCGCACAACCAGGCCTTTTAACTACTGGACCCTGATCAGACGGACCATCCCCTTGCAAGAAAGGCTGTGACCTTAGACCTCTGTGTTTACAGTGTTGTGTAATTTTGGCACATACAGGCATTTGGTAAATATCTGCCTAAGTCACCTCCTCCCACTCTTTGATGCTTTTATTGTATTTTTTCAATTTCTCTCTGTGTCAATCTATAGCTGTTGCAGGACCTTGTGAGGTACGGATTAGTGGGATTGTTCTGACTTTAATGAAACACTACTGACATGTTTCTATACTTCTTTTTAAGGTGGTTAAAAACATTGTTGTACAAATATGTACAAATATTTGGCATTTTTGAAGTGCAAGCATAACTGAAACTACATAAATGTGTGGATATAGTACAAGTCTTTTATTCTTACTGACTCACTTCTTTATAACCCCTTATCACTGCTTATAAAAAACACCCTTCCTTTCATACAGACATGCACGTTCACACTTTCAAATCTTGTTGAGACAGGAAAGAGCTTTTTGTGTTGAAGCCTTCTCAACAACTTCCTTCCTCTCTTAAACATCTTATCATATGGCAGTCCGCCCTAAGAAAGGAGGGGAGATCAAACATTGTCTTAGCGAGCGATAAGAATAAAAGGGAACCACACAGCGAGACAGGAGGATAAGACGTCACAATCTTACGGGGACTTTCGTGAGGCACCTATTTGGTAAGCCACACCCCGCTGCTCCATGGAATTAAGGTGGAGTTTAATAATCCTGCCTCAAGCTACACGGAGCAAAGAATTCTAATGGTTTAGTCCACCTCTACACCTCCTCCCTCCCCTCATCCTTCCACCATGTTCTGCCTTTGTGCTCCTCCCTCAAACACACCTTATGCAAATGCCACAATTTTCAGAAGGCACAGCAGGCTTTGTTTACACAGCTATCCGACCGCAGCCAGTTAGCCTGCTCGGCTGTGCTCTGTTCCAGCAAGTGTGAGTTCAGAGTTTGGAGGGAAAGGACTTGCCACTCGAGCCACGAGGGAGTGTAACCAAAAGATTTTTCTTTGCTCAGAGGCCACAACTGTGGTGAAATTCTTCATAGGAGGAGGTGAAACCAGAGAACATTTTGTTCTTCGGTTTTGTTTGAAATGCTTCTTTGAAAAAACCCTCTAGCCCAGCGCTCACTGCTGTGTCTTCATTGGACAAGGTGGGACATACAGTAGATGAAGAGAAGAACAGGCGGCAATATTTTCAAGCTGGTGTTGTGCCTAACTAAGGAACAACTCTGAGGGAATCTGGAAAAGCCAAGTTTTTTGTCTTTTGGAAAACACTTTGAAGGATTTGTTACATTTTAGTGGGAAAGGGTTGCTCTGCTGTGCTATGTACAACAACTCCCATTCACTGCATATCTGAGAGGAATATTTAAGAGAGAGAAAAGCGGCCATGGAGTGGGACCAGCGGGAAAGAGAGCACTCCTTGTCCCCAGCAGCATTTGTTAATCAGGTGCAATACTCAAACATCTTGGAAGGAAGGTTTAAACAGCTACAAGGTAAGAGTTGTACTGACCAACTTCTATTCCATTTGGTAATTTGAAATGTGCTTATCTGTTATCTTTTTTTATGGTTTAAATTAGTTAAGCAAATTCATTTGAATATACAGTTGTCCTATTGACATCTCAGACTAGAGTCTCAAGGTCTCTAGTGTGGCTTATGGAAACAGTTGTTGGTGTTTCAGGTTATTGATAAGACTGTGCTAGGTTGGGAATTGTTACCCTTTAACACATCCTGTTGATTTTTTTTAAACAGGAAATGTGGCTTTTTGGCTTCTGTACAAGTGGTTGTCCTACAGCAGGTGCTTTGTGTTCTGAATGAGTCTCCAAATAACGAAGCATTGTTCTGGCATGAGTGATTATTTGTGAGAGCTTGAAAAGACTCCTATTTAACTTCTTATTAATTACTATTTCAGAGCATAATGTAGAGGGTATCAAGTACAGTTGTAGTAGATACACATAAGGCTTCAGCTCAGCTCTAAGGCAGGCAGGCAGTATGGCCACTGATCACTGGGCCACCTGTCCTTTCTTATCTTCTTACGATACATGGCTCTGTCTTTGACCAAAGCCTGTTAGGTCTGTGCGGTCTTGCACATAGAAATCACACAGGCCACTGGTTGTGACTTAGGATTTTTGAAATGATGTGAAAGTTTTGACATGGTCCATGTTACAACAACATCACAACATTTTATGCTAAACTTGCATTACTAATTTAATAAAACCTGTATCTCCCAAGTACTAAACTAACTTCTGGGAATGCTTGTGATAAAAAACCTATTTTCTTATTACCATTTGTACCTTGTAAGAATTCTGTGGCTTGTTTCTGTGAGCTTTACAAATCGTACTCACAGGCCATGCTGTAAAGAATCTCCAGTAGCATTGTGTGTATGTGCAATAATGTGTGAAACTGTCAGTCAGTGCTGTGCAAGAAGATCACTGTTTTGCTAGTTTCCTGTCCCTCCCTGGTTGCTGTCTGGTATGGAGAACTTTCTTTGAGTTTTACTTCAGGGGCAAGTCTACTCTTTCTGCATGTTTGACATTCTTTTAGTGAACCAACAATATTTCACCTCCCATATTAGATAATATCTTCATTGAAGAAGACTTTGTTCTCCTGATGGGACATGTATGTGTACATATATTTACATATGTCCTTGCAGTCCAATCTAAATAAAAAAATGTGTACACCTCCACCCGGACAGCACTGGTGCTTTTGACTGGAGATAAGACCCATGGAAAAGATTGCATCTTTTACCTCAAAGTACACTATTTACAACATTGTCAGAGTCAACCGTGAAGTACAGAGTAACAAAGGTTACACTCTTAAGCGTCTTTTTCAACTTGCCAGGCAGGAAAACCTCAAACTTGTAGTGTAATTTTGGGGGCTAGTGATCAAAAACCACATGTTTGCTGACAGGATTTATTCACACTTCCCTAAGAATATTGTGAAATGGAGCTGTTTCAGAATATTTAAGTATTAGGATTACTATGTATGATACACATACTTTTATGTTCTTTGCTGGTTATCTGTGCCTGGTAATGCTAGATGAGGTTTGCTGTAAATATACTCACAAGCTCACATACTCAGACACACAAACACTTTTTGGCAACACCCAGTTGTATTTCCAGTTTGACTACCCCCGAGGCTCAGTCTTTATGTTACTCCCTGCCTCCCCGTGTTAAATCTGCTCAAACTATTAATTAGAAGATCTGACACGTTTGGCGTCATTATACAACTGATTCACACAAATGGAAGCATTCCCAACATGGCTTTCTTCATGGTGGAGAGGAGACCATGTGACTCAGGTTCCTTGAAGTCATTTAATGTCATCCCAGATCCTGTTCTTGTATGTTTACCGTGTGAAATCCTGATTTGACTTGACTTTTGTATGAATATGAAAATAGAAATGTGGGGGCTTGGTGTAGGTATGCACTCTACTGAGTGTATTTCTATTTTTGAAGTATTTGTCAACTTGTATGCAATCACTGATTCACAAAATGTCTGTTTTGGGAAAATCTTACCTAAGCTATACAGTATTCTAATTAATTTAATTTTGGATATTTTAACGAAATGTAATGGCTGGAAATGGTTGAAGAGTTCCAGGTCCTTTAAAAGTCTAACACCAGCACTAAAGACATTAAGCATTATCTGACTCTGGTAAGTGATATCTAACCAGTAAACAATGAACTGAGTAACTAAATAACTTTGGCCAAGGGAGAGAGGATTAATGAAAGACTGGGCTGCAGCTTAGTTTAAGTGAGAGGGGACAAAAACTTTAATCTTTTTTCCATGGAACAATTTTTAATAAAAGAGGGAGAGTTGCTGTTTTTTTAATAGTTTTTTCCCAGCCCATCCCAGCATTATTCTTTGCCCCATTAAATCCCCACCCTAGTATTTTCTTAAAATACAAATCACTCTTACAGTGTCTGTTGCATGTACTATCTAATTGACAAATGCCTTAGGCCTATATCTCAAGTTATTGATTTCTGTGCCAAGATATCGGCATGATGTCTGTGATGTTGCAGTCTAAAGATAAATAGTATCTGAGTTTAGTGTGGTGCAGGGTCCCTGTTCAAAAGGTCACTGTCCCGTTTACCTGGCCCCTCTGAGTCACTGCTGTGGACTTTCCCCTGTCAGGCACTAGCAGGGTGGCTTTATTCAGACAGACTTTGACACAATTGGTATTTTTCAATTTTTTTTTACAAACACTGGAAAAAGTTAGTTTCACACTGTTGTGTCTAGTTATGTATAATCAATCTACTTTTCATTCAGTGTCACATTGTGGGTCAAGTTTCAAGTCTTGAAATTGTATATCCTAAATTGATATTTCCAACAGCTCTGACTTTAGTGGCCTCCAGCTGCAAGCCAGAGAGAGTCGCATTACATTGGTCAGGGTTTGCCATATGTACACACACACACACACACACACACACACACACAAAAACACACCCAGGCACACACATGTAGGCGCACATGCACGATGCTTTGTTTGTACAGTTTAACTAATATTGACAATTTCCTACTTGGGAGGGCAACAAGAAAGTGCAGTCTCTGAGGCATCGGGACAATTACTGTCTTGTTGGCATTTCACACCCTTCCAGTGTCCAGATGTTATGGCTGAGAGGTGCCTCTTTCTGTCTCCTTTCTCATGGGATTGGCCTTGGCCAGTCCTTCTCTTCCCTATCCTCCCCCGTTATCAGTTGCCGCTGCAGATGGCACAGAGAGGCATGAACTCTCAGTAAGAACAAACCTGTGCGAGTTAGGCAAAAAACACAATGTGTTTCTTTACTGGTGACCTCAAACCGTTAAATGTGTAAAAATAAGTTACACCACAGCGGTTTTTACCACAGCCCTAATTGCAATGTTATAAGCAAAGGAAAGGCTGTTGCGCTTTTATAGGGAGAGAAATGAAAAGGCGTGTGTTCATCTATATTTGCCATATCGCTCACTTTGCATCATACACACATGACTTGCTCACTGTTTATTTGAATATCATAGATTAATTGGTCTAATGATAAGCAGGGATGAATGCTACAACTCTTTAGTCGGTAACACTGGGTTAGATGAGTGAAATATTATTATTACTCAATAACTTATTTTTCTACTACTTCCTAGTACTGCACATTTGAAGGTTCATTGTATAGATGTCCTCTGACCCATAAAGGAAATGTCTTAATGTGTGATTCTGTCTTTTTGTACAGATCTAGACATTTACAGATAGAGGAGTTGGACATTTTTTTGAGTCATGCCATTCATTGTATTCCACCTGTTGCTGAAGATTTACTTACAAAGAACTCCTCAAACAGCCTGACCTAATTTTTGACATTGCTCAGCTCACAATGTGTATTAATTGATGGATATGTCCATAGGTGACTCTCCCGTCAAACCTCTCAAAGGTGTCAATAAAAATGACAACTATGCACCACAAAGCTGAGAAGCTGCTATTGACTGTCTGATGTTTTTATTGTTTTCTCTGCACTGTATTCAAGATGCACGCATATTCCTTTAATGAGGGCCTAGGATCTACTCTGTAATCTCGGAAAAGGAACAGACAGTTTGGAAGGTGCTGATTGTTCAGAAATGGTTTCTTAATCCATTCTTTTTAGCTTTATTTGGAAGAATTCCTGGTTACTATATGGCAATGAACTGTCTGATAGCTGCATTAAACAAAACTATTGCAGGCTCATAGGTTCTCAGTTAAATCTCAAGTAATATTCTTTTATATTTTGACTTTTCAAAATTTGTATCGTTTCACATCTGTCAAATCAAGCACATATACAAGTATCAAACCAAAATGTCCATTTTACACACTAAATTTATACACACATCTCAAAATGTGGTTTTTAGTTCACTTGTTTCATGTTTACAACATCACATTGATTCTTAATTTGTTCTGTACAAGCTGTTATTCAAAACAAGTTTCACACTCATTTGAAAGAAGTTAAACTCCAATTGCTGAGTGCCCTTCTCTGCGCCCTTTGGCACAATACCATAATCTTGTCTGTGTGGGAATGTCCAAGAGAAGGTCATTAAAGCTGATTAAAGGAGATAGACTAAGGGAAGTAGTTTACTCATTCTTTCTGAGCACAGGATGACCAGAGTCATAGGCCCAGGGTGGGTGAGAGACAGAATATCAAAAGCATATGTAGTCAAGGGTGTTTACTAGCCAGTAGCTACAAAGTGAACCAGTAATGACCAGGGGCTTGACCTGAGCAGGAAATGACACCAGATGAAGTTGTGTCTGAGTGAACAGTCTTTGGTGAATCCAAGCCAATGCTGCTATTGACCTTTTCTATTTTTCTTCTGAAAGTGTGGTACATATTTGCGAATACATAAATGATGACAATATTTCAGCAAATTGAAAAGTTGAGACTAAAGTCTGCAAAATTAATTCTGTAATATTCATTTGTTGCCAAATGCAAGAAGTGCTCACTATGATAAACTATTTGTGAATGGAGTCTCTTGCCCCCTGATGAAGTGAGGCCAATGGGAGCCAAAAGTGCAGTGTAATGCAACACAGCAGAGGGATGCAGGAGTCAATGAGAAAACACTGAGCATTCATTAACGAGAACCAGGAGACAAACTCAGTCCGTCTGTGTCTAATATTTCGCCACAGAGGAGTTTTTAAGACTGGTATTGACTTTTGCTCTTTATTCAAAAGAAATTACCAACACGATTATCTTTGTCTCTGTGATGGATAAACACACGATTACATCACTGGCAGGGCATGATTACTGGTAGAGACAGCAGTGGTGACATCTTGTACCAGGTCAATGTCTGTTGTGTACACAGCTACACACGCCAACACGGTGACTGAAATGTACAGGTCAATAAAGCTTCACTACAATCCAAACATTGTGAACAATGAACAGACATGATCTTCAATTAGTTGATTCCTATAGCTTCCAACCAGCTTTTGGCAGTATTGGATATTTAGAACATTCTGTATTTGTATAGCAATCAAGAAAATTTGTCGTCAATGACCATAAACTTTGCATACTGGCAGCTAGAAAAATGTTATCATGACAAATGGTGTCTTGCTGTCTGTAGGACACAGCCTTTTCTTAAGGTCATCCCACTGTGTGTTAGCTGGCCACCTTCTGCAGACAACTGCCTCAGTTACATAGCATGTACTGTCCGAAACTGGTAAGATGACAGGACACTTTATTGAAAATTAATTAAAAGAAATAACACAATATAAACTACAGATCAAAACGGCAAAGACCCATTACTAGCCATAGTAACCTTATTTATAAGTATTTTATTGCATCAGTGACGTCTGTTTACTCGTTAATTCATTTAATGAACCATGATGTAACTCGACTTGATCTTTCCATCAGTCAACACTTGTTCATGTCACAATAAATTACCTGCTAAATGTGAACAACGAACTCAGGACATGGTTCATCTGATTACAGACTTTTATTAACTGTACACGTGTTGTCCTGATGCTCTCTTTAGGTGTGTGATTCAATGTTAGTATTGTATCCTTCTCCATTGTATCTTCAAAGACGATGTTAGCCCCTATGTTGCCACGCAGACAGGATTAAGTCTGCCAGCATATTTGCTCATATTACGTGCGGATAATCGTTCATTATCAGCACTGTCTGAGTTTGTTTGGGGTTGAATACAAAATCAGTTGTGAGTTCAGTACACGGTGGAAAGGACAAGGCCCCACTCTACAATCCATGTTCTGACATGTACTTAAAGCTTTTTACCAGTGACAAACATGTTCAAAGTGACTGGACATGTCCAAATAGTTTTGGAAACCCCCAATGGTGCCTCTAACCACTAGTTCTGATATACTATTAGAAACATTTAGAAAAAAACGTTACACCAAAAATTTGATTCACTTGTTATTCCTCTCAAGGAAAAGAGGTAGATCTTCTGTATGGTCGGGGAATTTTTAAAATTCTTTATTTTATAACAAATTTATTTATTTTAATGCACTACAAAGTAATCTTGTTGTGCCGTTGTAATTGTAGAGAAGGTATCTTAAACTAGATTATTTAATCCATGTTAGACACAGTATATATTTGCTAAGATTCATACCATTTTCACAGCAGCAAATGTATATTTTGTTCTGATCAATGGGGATGTCAATATGGCAGTTGTATTGTATCTTGTTGCCTCTGACTTTGGGACAATGCATTTCAGTGTGGGAGAACTATCATTTTGAATTGTGCGTACTTACAGGCTGGTGTGTAAAGTAATTTCAGAGGGATTGTGATGACGCAAAACTAGCTAGTAATTACTAGGCTTCTTGTCTTAAGCTCATCCTGTGTTTTCCCACTCTTCTCTCTTGTCCCATATGTTTTATAATTGTGTTGGCAGGCATTTTGCATGATCTGACTGTTTAGAGGATGCTTAGTCCTGGTCCTTTTTATCTTTTCTTACATTCCAGTCACCATTTTCATAGGTTAGTAAGATGACAGATGACATTGCCAGAACACAATCCACAAGTGTCACATTGTTAGAGAAAACCGCTGCACCAGTTCCGCCCTTATCTACTGACTCTGCGACTGATGACAAGTTTGTGTTTGCTTGCTGTAATGAGCACACACACAAGAGACAGATATCTTTGTTTGTCTTTCTTGTGTTCTTGTTCAGCAGCCTTGTTATTAGTACATAACCAGTAGGGTAGCAGCACGTCTTCTTTAGATTCCCAGCCCACTGCCCCACTACCTTCACCTCAGTGCAGGGTGCTGTCACAACATGAACCAAGCTTCAGGAGGAATGTAGGCTTCTCCACTTTACTCCACCTGCCCAAGTAATCCACCTCTGCCGGCTCATTGAACAGATTCCGATTCAGAAGTCCCCAAAACGCAAACATCCCCAAACAACCAGCACATCATATTACACCATATTACAATGTGTACAGAGCCAACTGGGTTTAAAATAAAGCAGGGCTGTTTGACTGAGCTTTACACGGCTGCGGCTTTTCAAATGTCTGTAGGCCATGACTATCACCTGATTGGTATTAAAATACAGTACCTTTGCAGCCAAATAATAATTTTCTCTCTAACATTAAAAAAATGTAATTCTAAAAATTCTGATTTCTCTCATGGAAAATTCAATTATGCACAGTATCTGTTCTGAATCTGGAGATTTCAATAGACAACATATGTTAATATTTAAATGTGTACATTATTTTGCACCTTCTTCTTCTTCTGTTAGTGTTGTTCTTTGACAGACAGTGTTGTTAGGAGAAAAACAGCTCAAGCAAGGAAGGGTAATCTGTAGTGCATTGAAGTTTAATTTTAAGCATAGTTTCATAATGAACGCTTATGTGACTTGAGTCATGCAGTGTTCTTTTGTCAATAAGAATCTGTGTTACACAATCCTGATGCTCGTGGGAGACATTAACATCCATGTGAGCATGTTTGTGAAACATACAATAAGCAAGACAAACAATATGGAGACCTGCTTATTAATATATCATTGTACAGTTTCACTAGAGATCAACACCTCTCGAGATCCGTTTCAATACCTGATTTAATTTTATGTAGATGTTAAAACATTATCAGTCTTTCTTTTTTAAAACCATTAGCAGCAGACTGCAGTTCGCTGTCACTGTATCAATTCAAGAGAGAACATCTTTAGTCTTGATACAGCGGAAGCACCTGCAGCTTGCAACAGCTTCATGTTCTGTGGTATTCCCCCACCCAAGAAGGCTTGTGTGTCATTTCACAATGTTCTTTTTTTAGCTGACAGTTGGCACAGTGGTTGATTCCACAACATACTGTCTTTGTTCACCTCCAAACACCCCATTTAAAACATACATACAGATAATAATCCAGAAGAACTGCCATGTACTGACCTGAGGCTCAGGGCGTGATCTCGTTGATCTCTTTTTAAAATGACTTTATTTTACCTGCTTATCTTGAGTCTCTGTTACACAAACCACTGAGGTATTTGCTTCTTGACTTTGGGTTGAAGCTGGGTTTTCAATATTGTTGCATTTGAAATTATTACATCTTTCAAACTTGGTGTTTACTTTAGTGAAAATAAGACCTTAGCAAACATTAAATGTGTTTTGGTAGTAGGAACCTGATCAAATCTACCTTGATATAATATTTCATAATATTATAACCTTTTATTATTTCATATATTACATAATAACATGTAATGTAATATAATATATACAAATTAATAAACTGGTAGTAAGTTTGACCTGACTTTGGGTAAGGGTTAAACATTAGGAGTTTTTAGTAATTAAATTATTTAATATGGTCCTCCTTTACTTTAGTTTTTCTTTGCCTGTAAGTAGGCTTTGTTTTGCTGAACTCTTTAGTTCACGGCTGTTTCTCAGATCTATTTTCTGTCTGCTTCAGGCTTGTTCTGTGTGGGCATGTGTAAGGTACTGTATACTGCATTAAGTACAATGCTAGAAAAGTGTTTTCAAAAGGCGGGGAGACCTTGTGTCCTAGATATAAGGTCACCTTGTTAGGTGGCGGAGAAGGATTAGCTTCTTACTCCCCTGGTCCATATGTCTGAGCTGCTGTTACAGCTTAATTTATTGTAATTCTTTTTTTAGTCCTGCTCCAGTAACGTAACAACAAAAGTGCTCACTTAATGTCATTGCCTCTACTTGCAGTTTTGCATCGTCACTTTTCACCCCTGAACTCACATTGGCAGCGCACACATGAGCAGAGCCATCAGTAAACGTTGGTGTTAAGAGTGAAAACCTCTCACTAAGCTGTCAATACAGTGACTCCTGGAGCCTTAATGGTGCAGCTTATGAACTGCTCAGGGCAAGGGCTTAAGTCCTTATGATTTACTGCTACCTGTCTGTCCTAAGATTTGATCAAAGCTGTAGACAATAGTGTTCGTATTGAGCAAAGTTAATTTTAATTTATTTCTCTAATAGGAATAGGAATGATATTTGGACTAGAGGCATCTCGCTCCATAGAGGCAATCGTGCAATGTAACTTCACCTCCTCTTTTTATGCACTTTGCAGATGAGCGTGAAGCAGTTCAGAAGAAGACCTTTACCAAATGGGTGAACTCTCACTTAGGCCGAGTGACCAGTCGCATTGGTGATTTGTACACCGACCTACGCGATGGCCGTATGCTAATCCGCCTTCTGGAAGTGCTCTCAGGAGAACAGCTGGTCAGTATCACACAGAAACTACCATTCTCTGTCCCAAACCTGACCCAGGCACCAGCGTGGCACTCACATGACCTTTTACTTCCTCTTTTTTAATTCCTGCTCCCTTTCCCCTCAATTTATGTTGTAATCAATTTGTTCAACAATGTCAACATAGGTCTTCTTTCCCCACAGCCAAAGCCTACCAAGGGACGCATGCGTATCCACTGCCTGGAGAATGTTGATAAAGCCCTGCAGTTCCTCAAGGAGCAAAAAGTCCATCTGGAAAACATGGGCTCCCATGACATTGTGGACGGGAATCACCGGCTCACACTGGGTCTCATCTGGACCATTATCCTTCGCTTCCAGGTAACTTATAAAGTAGCAGAATATAGCACTGCTCATATTCTCTCTCAGCTCAGCTGCCACATTTCTCCATGTCTTTCAAAGAGAAGTTTGACTGTGAGACATCTGGTCTCTGCATGTAGTCCATCCTCAGGCAAGCTCAGAAAATAGGGTAAAAAGGTTACTGCCACTGGGATGTGATTTATGGGGTAATTAATCATGTCGCTATTTAGTCTTGAACCTACTGTCGTTAACTGTGAAGTTTTTCAACTATTCCTTAACTTTGGTATAATACACAGATAAGAGAATATATTAATAATGTGGGATCGAATAATAATCTTGGAATTTTGTATTCAGTTTGAAGTAAGTTAATATTCTGCTTACAGATCCAGGACATCAGTGTGGAGACGGAAGACAACAAGGAGAAAAAGTCAGCTAAAGAAGCCCTGCTGCTTTGGTGCCAAATGAAAACTGCTGGGTGAGACAGAGAGAGAGGGCTTAATAACAAAGGATCAATACTGTGAAATATATGGTGTTGCTGATTAATCTTGCTTTGTTGATTTAATGATTCATCTTTTCTGTTCTGACCTCTGCAGATATCCCAACGTCAACATTCACAACTTCACTACCAGCTGGCGAGATGGTCTGGCGTTCAGTGCCATCGTGCACAAACACAGGTCACTGACTTCTTCCTGTGTGATGTGGAATGCGACCCGACCCTTTTAGGCCCATACTAGTATATTATTAACAGTATTCAATAATACTTTTAACAGGGCTCGCTTTTCAAATGAGAATTTTGTCCTGCAAGACCAAAGTACCCATTATCCCCCCCGTTCTTTTATCTTTATCTAATGATGAGCGCCTGTCAATTTACAATCACACTTCTATTTAGGTCTCCTCCCACTCCTCCCATCCTTCACACAGTCTGCGGTATGGCTAAAAGGATGAACATAAAATAGGGAGTAAGATGACCTAGATCACCAAAATAATAACCCACTTATTTTCTATGAAGAGCTCAGCTTGGATACTCACTTGCACACCCTGCTGGGTAATAATAGCACGAAAAACCGACAACTTTTGTGTCAAGTAGAACAGAGAGCATTGTTCATGAAAATGAATGCCTCAGGTGATACTAGATACATACTGGTTTTACTGGTGTTACTGAACCATGAGATATTCTTGTAAGTTGTGATGATGCAGATTACATGATCACACCCTTGTTCAAACTACTGAGAAGCCGACACAGGAGGCAATTAAAATATTTTCCCTTATCCACAATAATAATTTAACTTACGTTTCTTGACTGAAGAATATGCTTTCTCCATAGCCATAATGCAGTTTCACAATCTAGGAAGTTAATGATCAATGAAAGTCAAAGGCAAACTAGTAATTTTCCATCTCATTTCCATATATTGCGAATGCCAATTAATGCTTACTGGCCTCCCAGACCAATATTATATTGAAGTAAGGCTGTATAAAAACATGGTTTTGCCAAAATTGTGTAATAATTAGCTGGAGCAGTTTGCATAATCCACATATTAAAAGCCTGTTAGCTTGCAGACTTTATGCAAATCCAGTGGATTATTTCATGTTTCCTGCTCTGAAAACAGAAATGCATATTTCAGTGCTTGGCAAAATATTATTTTGCCGTGGGTTGATGATTAATGAATGACATTGCCATTTGTTGTTGTTGTATTTATTAAAGTCCTAATTGTTCCCCTGATTTTGCAGATCTGACGTGATTGAGTTTGACAACCTGAAGAGATCCAATGCTCACTACAATCTTCAGAATGCTTTCAATGTGGCTGAGAACAAACTGGGCCTTACAAAGCTGCTGGACCCAGAAGGTTAGTGAGTAAAAACAGGAAGCACTCCTGTACGTCACACTGATGACCTGACACCATCCACTGAGACATTAAGCTGATGCCTGCTCCCTGGAAGACTGACTGGTGTTGGACTATAGAGGATTACTGGAATTAATTATAGCTTAGACAACACTGCACACATATCAGCTATAGTGACATCACAAAAACCTTGTCTAAAGATGGTAATTCTTTGGCAACAAATAAACTGATAATTCAGGCTATTTTGAAAGCCATTGTATAGTTTGTGCATGCTGAATTTTATACAAAATAGACAAGAAATGGGGGTTAGGGTACAGATGGATAATGCTTTCTCTTTTTCAGATGTCAATGTTGATCAGCCTGATGAAAAGTCCATCATTACCTATGTGGCCACCTACTATCATTACTTCTCCAAGATGAAAGCCCTGGCGGTGGAGGGCAAAAGAATTGGCAAGGTTAGCTCTCACTCTGTGCATGAGTGTGTGTGTGTGTATATATGTATGAATGTATGTGAGTAATACAGTTGAGTAAATGCGTGCAGTATGAGCTGTCTTCATTTACAGATCTCTCCTTGTTGCAGGTGCTGGACTATGCGATTGAGGCTGACCAGCTGATAGAGAAGTACGAAACCCTGGCTTCAGAGCTGCTGCAGTGGATTGAGCAGACCATAGGGACGCTCAATGACAGGCAGCTCGCTAACTCACTGAATGCCGTGCAGAACCAGCTTCAGGCTTTTAACTCCTACCGGACTGTGGAGAAACCCCCCAAGTAAGTAACAGACTACTCGTTTAATACAACTCAGTGGGGATCCTGTGCTTTAGGATCCAAAAGTGTGAAGCAACAGTATATTACATAGAGTTTGTGTTTATCTCTACAGATTTACAGAGAAAGGAAACTTGGAGATTCTTCTCTTTACTATCCAAAGCAAGATGCGAGCAAACAACCAGAAAGTCTACATGCCAAGAGAGGGCAAACTTATCTCAGACATCAACAAGGTATGAGTTTGTGTGAGAAGAAAGTTTCGAGTTTCATAATGTAATGTCATTCGATAAGCTTTTCAAATAGGCTGTGTACTTTTGGCGAAGTTGGTCATGTAAACTTTTTGGTTGTCGACCACAGGACTGTGTGGTTGCATAAAATTGTCATCATGAATGTAGTGTATGTATCCTTGTTGCTGGACACCAACTTACCATGTTAATTTTGTGTTTTCGTTGGTGTGACAGGCATGGGAGCGACTGGAAAAGGCGGAGCATGAACGTGAGCTGGCGCTGCGAAATGAGTTGATTCGACAGGAGAAGCTTGAGATGCTCGCTGCTAGATTTGACCGCAAAGCAGCTATGAGGGAGACATGGCTGAGTGAGAACCAGAGGCTGGTGTCTCAGGTAGAGAGATGAACCTTTATTCTGACTTTATAACATTGATTACTTTTACTGCAATATGTTGCATTTCCTCTATTAGGACAACTTTGGAACCGATTTGGGAGCGGTGGAAGCTGCCACCCGTAAACACGAGGCCATCGAGACAGACATTGGGGCATATTGGGAGCGTGTGGCTGCTGTGGAGGCTGTTGCAAAAGAGCTGGAAGCAGAGGGATACCATGATGTGCGGCGTGTAATTGCTAGAAGGGATAATGTGCTTCGACTCTGGGAATACCTGAAAGAGCTTCTGGTTGCACGCAGAGAGCGGCTGCATGCCCACCGTGACCTACAGAGGCTGTTCCAGGAGATGTGCTACATCATGGACTGGACGGCAGATATGAAGGTAAAGAGCCAATCATTAAAGTGAAGCCCCCGCAAGATTTTAACAAGGTTAACACTGTTTTAACGTATGGTGGACTACTGCTTCCATTCATACAATATGTTGGCTCTGTTTTTAATTAACAAAAAGGAATTTCCTAATCCATTCAGTTGTTCACATATGTTCACAGCAGCTTTAGTATCTGCACTTAATAGGAGTAATTAGCTTTTTATAGGCCTAGCCTGAGCTGTGTTGCCTGTCATTGCTGGCTTTACTGAGAATGGCCAAGCCTTTCTCCTTAGGTGGTTAAATTTAGTGACACTATGTCCGCCTACTACAATATTAATTCACTTTGATTGTGTCTCAAAAAGTGGTATCCCGAAATGTAATTCCCTGATAGCCACTGATACAGAATTTTACAAATTAGGCAACCATTAAAGTAGCCAGTTATAGCAACACTTGACTGGCTTAAATGTTTAAAAAGTGTCAAAATGCCACCATGTATTATACATATCTATTGTCTAATCGATTTGTGAGTAATGTTGCTCCTGTTCTTCTGTCATATTCTGTTTGTGGACACAATATCTGACATGGTTCCCTACCTGGGTGCTGCTGCAAGGGAGTCACATTATAAGTTGAAAAACTAAATATTCTCATGGGCTGTGTCCTCTGTGTGTTTCAGAGTCGTCTGCAGTCTCAGGACAATGGCAAGCATTTGCATGATGTGTTGGACCTTCTTCAGAAACACAATTTGGTAGAGGCTGACATTTCCGCTCAGGCAGAGAGGATCAAGGCAGTGCAGGGAGCAGCACAGCGCTTCACTTCCTATGAACAGGGTGAGTTTTAAAACATACTTTAAATCATTCCTTTTATAAATCACACAGCTTTAGTTTGACCTATTTGTGCATTATATCTAAGCATCTTGTATTTCTGCCTTTTCTGTTTTTTTGCCAGCCTACAAACCATGTGAGCCAGGACTAGTAGGTGAAAAGGTTGACCTGCTGGGTCAAGCCTACGAGGAGCTTGGTCAGCTTGCCCTCAAACGCAGAGAGCGGTTGGAGGACTCTCGCCGTCTGTGGCAGTTCATGTGGGATGTCGGAGAGGAGGCAGCCTGGATCCGAGAGCAGGAGCAGATCCTGGCCAGTGGAGACTGTGGGCGTGACCTCACATCTGCTCTTCACCTGCTCAGTAAACATGAGGCTTTCACAGATGAGATGGCTGCCCGCTATGGTCCCCTGAGTAACAGCATTGCTGCCGGGGAAGATTTGGTTAACGAGGGACACTTTGGAGCCCCAGAGGTCACAGAGAGGATTGAAGACATCCGCTCACAGTGGGCACATCTTGAGGAGGTGGGTGATGATCATGACTATTTTTAGATGGTAGCTCACAGTATAAAGATATTTTCTCCAAATAAATGTTTTTTCTGTTATATATTTCTGTTTCTGTAATTCTCCTGTTCTTCCTGTCCCCCAGACAACTAAGCTGAGAGAGCAGAGGCTCAAGGAAGCTGTGGCCCTGCATCAGTTCCAAACAGATGCCAGTGACATGGAGGCCTGGATCATGGAGACACTTAGACAGGTGTCAAGTCAGGAGTTGGGCCACGATGAGTTCTCCACTCAAACTCTAGCTCGCAAGCAGAGGGAGATAGATGAGGAGATCCAAAGCCACCGCCCCGTCATCGACTCTTTGCAAGAGCAGGTTCAAGCACTACCGCAGGCCTATATACAATCCCCTCAGGTAGGGTGCTTTGTTTTCATTCTTCTTTAATGATGACTTGCCAATAAGAGTTCTAAATTATGGTTAACTGCTGACTGTAGGTGGATGGCCGCCTACCTGCTATCGAACAGAGTTACGAAGAACTGGAGACTCTGTCAGTAGCTCGGCGGCAGGCTCTGGAAGGGGCCCTGGCTCTTTACCGCATGTTCAGTGAAGCAGGCGCCTGCCAGCTCTGGGTGGAAGAAAAGGAGCAGTGGTTAGACAGCATGGAGATCCCAACCAAACTGGAAGACTTGGAGGTGGTGCAGCAGAGGTCAGTCTGTGAGGAAGAGAAGGGATGAATGTTGCTCAGTTCATTCCCCCAAAAATATTCATGGTCTTTTGTTGCTATTATGTATACAAATTATCACTGATTTATTTTACAAATCATTGTAATATCTACAGAAATACCTTGTCTAAATTGCCATTTTCTCTTTAGAATTAGAAAATGAATGCTGTTTTTTTTTTTACATTTGCAGATTTGAGACTCTTGAACCTGAGATGAATAATCTAGGCACTCGAGTCACTGATGTTAATCAAGTAGCAGAGCAGCTGCTGAGCTCTGACAACTGTAGTAAAGACCAAATCCATCAGACAAAAGACCAACTCAACAACAGGTCAGCACTAACAAACAAAGCTAAATAAAAATGTTTTGCAAAGAAATATGTTTCTTATGGTTTTGACCTAAATATTACACTTCATATTGCCTCAGATGGACAGAGTTTGAACAACTGGCTGGTCAAAAGAAACATGCCCTCGAGTCTGCCCTCAACATCCAGAACTACCACCTGGAGTGTAATGAGATCCAGACTTGGATGAAGGAAAAGACCAAGGTGATTGAATCCACTCAGAGTCTGGGCAATGACCTGGCTGGAGTGATGGCACTGCAACGCAAACTCACCGGCATGGAGAGGGACCTGGAGGCCATTCAGGTATGGAGATCTTACATGCAGTGACTTATAGGATAAAGATGGGAAACCGTAAAAAAACAATAAATACAAAAAATGTTTCAGTATCTAAACGATCTTCTTGTCCTTTCAGGGCAAATTGGATGACCTAAGAAATGAGGCAGAAAAGCTGGCCATGGAACATCCCGATCAGGCAGGAGAGATCCAAGGCCGCCTGGCTGGGATCCAAGAGGTGTGGGAGGAGTTGAACGCGACCATGAAGCGACGTGAGGAATCACTGGGGGAAGCCAGCAAGCTGCAGGGCTTCCTCAGGGACCTGGATGGTTTCCAGTCCTGGTTGTCCCGCACCCAGACAGCCGTGGCCTCGGAGGACATTCCCACTTCTCTAACTGAGGCTGAGAGTTTACTAGCTCAGCATGAGAATATAAAGAATGAGGTGGATAACTATAAGGAGGACTATGAGAAGATGCGTGCAGTCGGTGAGGAGGTCACCCAAGGTCAGACAGATGCCCAGTACATGTTCTTGGCTCAGAGGCTCCAGGCACTGGATACTGGCTGGCATGAGTTGCGTCGCATGTGGGAGAACCGCCACAGTCTTCTGGCCCAAGCCTTTGACTTCCAGACTTTCCTAAGAGATGCAAAGCAGGCGGAAGCTTTCCTGAACAGCCAGGTTAGAGACCAAAGCACTATATAAATTAAAGCCTGTGCCAGAGAGCTGTGCCTCTAATGAAACAAAAAACATGTATCAACACACAAATAAAGGAAAATCATTGGAGCCTGATAATTGCATATAATAAAAGTTTTAACATTCCTTTCCTTTTTGTGTAGGAGTATGTGCTGTCCCATACAGAGATGCCTGCCAGTCTTCAGGGAGCAGAAGAGGCCATTAAGAAACACGAGGATTTCCTCACTACCACAGAGGCCAGTGAGGAGAAGATAACTGGTGTAGTGGAGAACGGACGGCGCCTCATGAATGACTCTAATGCAAACTCTGATAAGATCCAGGAAAAAGTTGATTCTATCCAGGAAAGGTTAGTTTCAGTAAAAGAAAGCTGATTTTTTTCCTTTCTCAATAGGTATTTGAAGAGTGGCTAATTTTCTCCTACATTTTCTCCAGGCATTCTAAGAATAAGGAGTCTGCAAATGAATTGCTGACTAAGCTTAAGGACAACCGTGAACTTCAACACTTCCTCCAAGATGGGCAAGAGGTAAAAACATCTTTTAAAGATTAAATGAAATAATAGCATAATGACTACAGATGTTTTAACATGTGAAGTTGATGATGCTTATTCTGAAATTCTTTCCTCTCCTCCATAGCTCACATTGTGGATCAATGAGAAGATGCTGACGGCACAGGACATGTCTTATGATGAGGCCAGAAATCTTCACAGCAAGTGGCAGAAGCACCAGGCCTTCATGGCAGAGCTGGCCTCTAACAAAGACTGGCTGGACAAAATTGACAAGGTGACACTAAAATGAATCTAATTAAAAAAGGGTATTTGTGATAGGTTTTGTGTTTGATATGTGGAAAGGTGGTGGAAATGATTGCTTATAGTTACATGACTGTTATGTCATTGTAGTGGATAATTGATATTGATGTTATTATACAGTGGGGCCAGTCTGCTTGTCTTCGTGTGGCCAATTATAGCTATACTAATGTAATTAATTCAAATATAAATGTGTGTATGTTTCCTGTTTCTAACAGGAGGGTCAGGCTCTGGTGGCAGAGAAGCCTGAGCTGAAACCTGTTGTCCAGCAGACCCTGGAGGACCTACAGCGTCAGTGGGAGGAGCTGGAAGGCACCACACGCACCAAGGCCCAGTGTTTGTTCGATGCTAACCGGGCTGAGCTCTTTACACAGAGCTGCTCATCTCTAGATGTCTGGTTGAAGAACCTCGAGGGTCAGCTGCATAATGACGAATATGGCAAAGATTTGACCAGTGTCAACATCTTGCTCCAGAAGCACCAGGTAGACGACACTGTGCACCAAACCACGTCCATATCATCTTTACAATCAAAAATTACTGTTGTAGCATGGAGCTTTCATATCATATTGCACAATTGGTAGTTTGCATGGTTACAAAAAATCTTGTGTCAAAAAGATGGATTTCAATGGCATGAAAAACCTACAGCCATCAACTAATTGAATCTGTACTTTATGTTGAATATATTTTTTGGTGCATGTGGTGGAACATGCCAAATCTGTGTAGTGGAGACTACCAAATGCCTTTCCGCCTTTTCTTACATCTTTTTTACTGTCCCTGTATAGATGCTGGAGCACCAGATGGAGGTCAGAGAGAAGGAGGTGCAGTCCCTCCAGTCTCAGGCTCTGGCGCTGTCCCAGGAGGATGCTGGACTAGCAGAGGTGGATGGTCAGCAAAGGCGTGTCACTGACAACTTCTCAAACCTCCAGGAGCCTCTCAAACTGAGGAGACAGAGACTACTCGCCTCCAAAGAAGCACATCAGTTCAACAGAGATCTGGAGGATGAAATTGTGAGTTGGATTACCTGTCTGACTACTAACACTAGATAAAGAAGTTTGGAGTTTTACTCACTCTGTTTTTCTATCAGCTATGGGTGAAAGAGAGGATGCCCCTGGCAAACTCTACAGAACATGGAAAGGATCTGCCTACTGTTCAGCTGCTTATCAAGAAGAACCAGGTAAAGTGACATTTTATTTTATAATCATAGTTTAAAGGGACATACAATTATCTTAATCTTAATTGAATGTCTTAAATCAAGGCAAATGTAACTACAACACAGCAGTGAACACCCTCTCTGTTTCTGAATCAGACATTACAGAAGGAGATCCAGGGCCACCAGCCTCGCATTGATGACATCCAAGGACGAGGGAACACTCAGAGCCAGGTCGATGGTGAGAGACAGTCTGTCCTAGAGGAGCGTCTCGTTGAGCTGAAGGACCTTTGGGACCAACTGATTGGCGAGACAGACAAACGTCATGCACGTTTAATAGAGGCCAATCGCGCCCAGCAGTTCTATGCTGATGCAGCGGAGGCCGAAGCCTGGATGGGCGAACAAGAGCTACACATGATGTCAGAAGAAAAGGCCAAGGTACACAGACAAAATAAAACAAAGATTTGTCACTGTTTACAATCTCATGTCCTGAAAAAACCTGATAATTTCCTGTTTTTCTCTCAGGACGAGCAAAGCGCACTAGTGATGGTCAAGAAGCACCAGATCCTGGAACAGGCACTCGAAGACTACGCCCAAACTATACACCAGCTAGCCAATAGCAGCCGTCTCATGGTCACCAGTGAACACCCAGAGAGGTGAAGTGGATCTGAATATTGACACTGACACGCGCCTTTCTTAAGCAAAAGTTATACACCCACAACCACTGACAAATCTTTCCTTAATTTGTCATTTAACAGTGAGCGAATCACCTTACGGCAAGCCCAAGTGGACAAGCTGTATGCCGGGCTGAAAGACCTCGCTGAGGAGCGTCGTGGGCGGCTTCAGGAGAGACTGCGGCTGACCCAGCTGAAGCGGGAGGTGGATGACCTAGAACAGTGGATTGCTGAGAGGGAGGTGGTTGCCGGCTCCCATGAACTAGGACAGGACTATGAACATGTCACAGTGAGTTTCTTTTCTTTTTTCAGACAAATTAACTCAGCCAAATTAATTATGTTGCTCACATTCGCCCTGATTTTCTCTCTTCAGATGCTGAGGGACAAGTTCCGGGAGTTTGCTCGTGACACCAGCACTATTGGCCAAGAGCGAGTAGATGGTGTAAATGGGTTGGCAGATGACTTGATTGAGTCGGGTCATCCTGAGAACGCCAGTGTGGCTGAGTGGAAGGATGGGTTAAATGAGGCCTGGGCAGATCTGCTGGAGCTGATTGACACACGCACACAAATGTTGGCTGCCTCCTATGAGTTGCACCGCTTCCATCAGGATGCCATGGAGGTGCTCGGACGTGTTAAGGAAAAGCATGAGGCACTGCCTTCTGACCTTGGCCGGGACCTGAACACTGTCCAGCATCTACACAGGCAGCACAACACGTTTGAACATGACATCCAGGCCCTCAGTGGACAGGTCAGCTATCTGTTGATAAAGAGATGTTTACGCAAGATTTCGAGCAAAAGCAATTTTAAAAGAATACTGAAGGTCCCCAATTCCCTCTTGACCTCGTAGGTGAACCAGGTGCAAGAGGATGCAGCACGGTTGCAGAAGGCTTATGCTGGAGAGAAAGCTGATGACATTAACAGGAGTGAAAATGCTGTGACTTCTGCCTGGGAGGGCTTGCTCGAGGCTGGTCAGGCCCGCAGGCTCCTCCTGCTGGACACGGTGGAGAAGTTCCGCTTCTTCAACATGGTGCGAGACCTCATGCTATGGATGGATGGGGTCAACCTGCAAATTGACGCACATGACAGTCCAAGGTGAATGTCATTTTATTATTATGAATTCTGTTGTGATCAATGGTACGTTTATATATTCAACATTCACCTTTCTCCTTTCTGTTGTCCCAGGGATGTATCATCTGCAGGGCTGGTCATTGCCAATCATCAGGACATCAAGTCAGAGATTGAGACCAGGGTTGACAGCTTTACTGCCTGTACAGAGATGGGAAATACTCTAATTAACAAAAATCACTATGCAGCTGATGAGGTATTATACAATGGGTCACTTTCACTTTTGTTGTATTCAGCCATGTTTTGAGTAAGAAGAAACATTATGATCACAAGTTATTATTTAATTTTCCTGAACATGGTTTGATTCCCAGATTCGGGAGAAACTGATTCAGCTCCAGGAAAAGAGAGACAGGATCAACAAAAACTGGCAAGACAAGATGGACCATCTACAAATTGGTAAGCATGCTTAACATGTGTTAAAGTGCGTGCGAGGGGACATTCATTCTAATTGTACGATTGTGAAAAAACGCAAGAGATCAATTAATGTGGGCAGGTTGCTACAGGTTAGAGATAGCAACGAAAATACAAACAGGTATGTCCAGTTTGAAGGCCTGGGGCAAAGAAACCACACAGCAATTTATACTCCAATTATATACTCTAATTGTACAGTTCAACTGTACAAAATTATCATGGCAGCCATGATTTTTTCTTCTGTCTGTACTGGTGAGGTAAACCGCACAATGCTCCAAGGTTTAAACTACACATACTCTACAAGGCATGTGTACTTCCATGTATTTTCTGGTATTGATTACACTATTGCTAAAGCAGTATCAAGATTCACTTTTTGGTTTGCCTCGGATGTTTCTATTGTTTATCTCTTGTGGCCCCATTTGCTTTGTTGTCCTTCCTTTCACCAACAGTCTCTCTGAAATCAAAGAAGCTTAAGAGCTATTGTGTGTTTGTTAAGTAAGAGGATGTACAGTTGACTCACTATCTATTTATTGACATCCTCTATCTTTGTTTCTGCATCTCAGTGCTGGAGGTGCTGCAGTTTGGACGGGATGCCTGTGTGGCAGAGTCTTGGTTGGCAGGTCAAGAACCTCTGGTGCGAGCAGCAGAGCTGGGCGCAAACGTGGACGAGGTCGAGAGCCTAATTAAGCGTCACGAGGCCTTTGAAAAACTTGCTTCAGCCTGGGAAGATCGCTTTGTCCTACTGGAGAAACTCACTACAGTAAGTACAGAGACATCCTAATTACATGAACCATTCACAACTTGGTTAGATTCCTGCCTGGCCTGGTAGATGCACTATATACAGAATGCCCTCCCTTATTTAAATAACATGACTGCGTTGTGATTTTTCAGCTTGAGGAGCAGGAGATCCAGAGGAGGCGAGAGGAAGAGGAGAGGGCTCGCCGACCCCCCACACCACCCCCGGTTGAAGAAGTGGCACAATCTGAGGCAGAAAGTCATGTACATGACTCTGCAGCCAGGTAAATTAAAGGGGGCTTATGAGAAGAGCACAATGGTTGTGGTCTATTTGATCTTTTTGTTATTAACCGGGTTTTCCCATCTCTTTAAACACAGAACCAGTCTGGACCAGACCACCCTCAATCAGACTGTGTCAGTGAATGGAGTACATAGTGATAATGACACATCCCAGGTAAGACATAGTATAGATTCAATACTTTTGAGTTTCACAGTGTTTGTTCTCTGTTGCACTGATAATTATTTTAAAGATTTTCAAATAATCTTGTGTGTAATGTCCTGTAATGTTTTTCCATGTTGCCATCCCTGGATTTATTTGACTAAATCTGTTTTTAAGTTCCACAGAGAAACAATAGTTTAAAATATTGGTAACTGGCATCGTTGTTGCCTCGAAACATTCACTTGGTATCAATTCCCTGCAAACTATACAAATATGTTAACAGTTTGCAGCAAACTATGAATAAAATGAAAATACACAACATGTTTGCTTTGGGGTTTTTTAAGAAATCCAAAGCTCTAAGTATGTCATTCATACAGTACAACACTTTGTCAGTGTGTGTCCCTGTCTCTGTCTGTTCAAGTCCAATACACAGACTTGTTTCAGTGCACGTCATATAATCAGATGAATTGCTATTACCCAGTTGAAAGAAAAAAAAAAGTTTTCTGTGAAATATAACTTTTCTAATCAATAATATCTATCAGCATTGTTTTATTTTAGAGACCAGCAGTAGAGCTTTGCTTATCATTGTGTGGTCATATAAACATTACAAAGAAGTGGTATTTCTGAAAAGAATCAGGTTTGCAGGGTGACATCCACTCACCCACCCCCTCCAGGGACACTGATAGAGTTACACTGTAGGCCCACCTGTGAGGATGGGGGTTGAGACTGGGGTCGGATAAAGTAAACTTGATACTTGATACTAGGAAACAGCCTTCAGTGGCTGCTGGAGTAAACCTACAGTATGTTTAGGTCTGCAGCTGATACTCTAGAGAAGAATCAGTCAAAGAGACGGAGCCATTTCTGTATGAACTAATCAGATTTCTGCCCCAGACAAAGAGGTTTTAACAATTTATTACATTTTTACCAGCAGTCATTAACTCTACCGTTGTCAGTGGGAAAGAAATCAGAACCTAAACGTGTGTGTAAGCCAAAGCATCCGGAGCGTGTGAGTACCAAGCCGTGGATTTGGCTTTGTAGCTTCCCCGTCGTGCCCTTCACAGCCTCTGCTCAGCTCCTGGTCAACTGCAGCGCCTCTTTATTTTATCAGCCATTGCTCCCTATATCACAGATGCAATCCATTGCTTTTTTATTTTAATTTTGTTTAAACAATGAGCACCATTGCTGTTTAAAAGCATGATGCAGATTCATGAAGCTTGTCTTCATGGTTCACATGCTGCCTGCAGGTGCATTTGTGCTCATATTGACCAGGACAGGAGTAAATTTAAATGTGGAGCCCAGAGTTGTAAATGTGGTGATGTCGTAGCTGTTCAAAGCTTTTTTATATGTAGTTTGTTTTAGTCTGTCCCTTTCTTTATGTGTACAGTTGTTGTGATGAGTCGTTTCAATGAGTAAATTATCAATTCTTTGTAGACAAGGTTTATTGAGGAATTAATATTGTATATAACTATTTCATATTTAAAATTCAAATGGTAAACATTTTCTTGTTACAAGGTGGTTTCATCCTTTATTCATTTACTGAGGATTTTCTGAAAAAAAGGAAGATTATCTTTGGAATAATAGTATTGACACATTTGTATTTGGATGGAAAACAGGCAGTTAGCAGGTCAGTGTTTATATGAAGTTAGTCTGGCAGGTGCAACATAATGCTAATGCATAATGTTAAGATTAATCTCTCACAAATACATTTAAAAGGTTCCTTTGGTACATTTTTTTTCTAAAAACAAATATGTGTTAATTATAGGATGCACCTTTCCAAGATTTGTGTTCAGTTTAACTGTATGTCTTACGCATATGAGCGACTTAAATGTCCTGTTAAATATCAGTGTACTGCAACTGTGGTCATGTGGATCCTTTAAACTCATGCTCTCCTGTTACCTCAGGTAATCACACACTGCCATCAGCGCTTACGTCATCATGGCTCTTCATGTGTGGCTGGGAATGGTTGCGTTGCTGCTCACTGCTTCCATCCACTCAAGGTTTTTTTTTTATTCTCTACCTCATTATACCCACATTCACATCTGGTTTGTACCACAGGGCTCAGAGTCGGAGTCGGTGAACGGGCCAGGGAGGGACAGTGGGCTGGCATCTTCTCGCCTCGAGCCGTCTGCAACGTTACCAGGCAGGGGGGGAGCAGAGTCCGATCCAGACACCATGGAGGGGATGCTCTGTCGAAAACAGGAGATGGAGTCCCACAGCAAAAAGGCAGCTGCCAGGTGAGTCGTCTTATGAGGGGAGTCAGACAACATAATAGACCTTGGAGAGGGCAAACACTGAATTTATAACTATGGAAGATATACAAAAAATGCTGCATCCAATGCCATTTATTTGCTCCCATAGGTCTTGGCAGAACGTGTACTGTGTCTTAAGAAAAGGAAGTCTGGGTTTCTATAAAGATGGCAAGAGTGCCAGCAACGGAATTCCATATCATGGAGAAGTACCCATCAGCCTCGGCGAGGCTCTGTGTGAGGTAGCAAACGGCTATAAGAAGAGGAAACATGTGTTCAAGCTCAGGTAAGAGGAGAACAAGGATTTCTGTTACAGTACTGCTGTCACACTGCTGGATTTCAGAGATAAAATAAGAGATCATGATGAAATGCCAAGAAAATAACCAAACAGTGAGATGTATTAGACTTCATAGCTTCTCTCTGACTAATTATTCACCTACTCGACTGTGTCTGCAGGCTAGGGGATGGAAAAGAGTACCTGTTCCAAGCCAAGGATGAGGTGAGATATATAGGACAGTATTACATTTATAAAATAAAATGAAACTATATATAAATTTGTGAAAAAATATCTTGTTTGCTGTGCCTCTGTCTGACGTATAATAATGTTTTCTGTCTGTCTGAAGTCGGAAATGAGCTCCTGGATCAGCTCCATCCTGAGTTCCATTCCAACAGGATCAGGAGACTCCCCCGGAGTTCCGCGGGCCCTCAGCCGCGCCATGACCATGCCTCCCATCTCCCCCAGCTCAGTCGAGGCTGGAGGCGTCACCATGCGCAACAAAGAGGGGAAAGACAAGGATCGAGAGAAGAGGTTCAGCTTCTTTGGCAAGAAGAAATAGAACACTTGTAAAATCAGTGATGGAAGCTAGATTTGTCAAATTTCAACACAGTGAAGCAGGCAGAGTGAAAAGTACAAACAGGTCAAACTAACACACTGCTCTCAGCGCAGGCCCCAAGGAATTTGTCCACAGCTACTGTACGTGGCACACAGCGAACTTTGTTTATTTTCTTTCTCTCCCTCGCCAGTTTTATCTGTCATTTATTTTTTCGTTCACCCAGTTCTTATTTCACATTTATCTGCACCCAACAATGAAAGCCCTCATCCAAAGGCAGTTTCAGCCAACCAGCAGAGCTAAGTGTGAGTCAGTAACAGGTCTGGTTGTCGGTAGCAGGGATCCAGGCCCAGTTCACTTCCAATCTCCTCTTCAGCACGAATTTTTTCTTTTCTGCGAGTCTCGACTAGCAGAGTCATTTAAATGCTGTGTCACTAATAAAACACTGGATGGTGGCTTTCCACTGTGGTGCACTCTGGTTTTTTATCCCCTCACTCTTAAGTGCTCTCTCTTTGGGAAGGATCACATCAGTCTTTTTTTTCTGTTCTCGGTATTGATGTTATTAACCTGACCAATATTATTGCTAATATTATTATTATTATTATTTATCTTTTGCTGTTGCTGGTTTGAGAAAACTAATTTGACAGTAGATGATCTTGATTCATGTTGTGGAGAGAAATAAATTTAGTTTCACTAGTGGAGAATGTAGGGCTTGCCCTTGTATGTATTTCTTTTATGACAGTTATTGAGGTGTTTTGAGAAAAAAATAAAACTCTTTCAATTTTAGCAGCGTGCAGTAAGTGATCACACGTTTCATTGGGAAATGATATATAAATATATATATATTTAATAAGTGGTTTTATTTTTTATTTTATCCATAATTTTGCCTGTATTTGATTATTTCTTTTGAGTGATCTTTTCTGCTTGATTTTCAACTTTTTTTCTGTACAAAGCAGATAAGATTAGTTTTCTAGTGTGTGTGTGTGTGTGAGCGCGTGTGTGTGTGAGTTGTGGTGCTGTGGATTTTGCACGTTTATGTTATTCCTAATTAAACGTGGCCAGACTGATGCTGCTTTTCGGTACGCAAATGTAGACAAAAGCCAGACAAACTCAAACTCACAATATTACTGGAATTATTTCATCAAAATGCCTTTTCTTTTTTTTTGTCGCTTTTTATTATATGTAAGAAGAAATTACCAATGAAGTTCCTCAAGACGGTTTCATTATTTCTGTTTCTCTCAATATCTATTTCTGTTCTCTCTCCATCTGCTGTTGTGAAGGCACGGGGCCATGTGTAGATAAAACGCTGATGCACATGTGAGCAGGACAGCTGACGGGTCTTATTGCAGGTGAAATGAAGGGCGTGGAAGTGATAGGCAGTGAAGAATATGGTTTGTGTGCTACTTGACATAGAGGTGTAGTGAGCCTTACTTGAACCCACTACAGATACACTGAACCCTTTTTTTTTTTACAAACCCATCTCCCATTCAAACAGTCTTAAAGAAAGCTTTCTTAGTACTAATGATAAGAATGTTAAACGTGTGCCCTGTGGCAATGATCTTATGTATGTCAGTGGATTGTATATGCAGGTAAGATATGAATCAACAGAGGGAGAAGCCCTGAATTCTCTCTGAAACGAGCTTTGCGCTCTTGCATATGTGGCATGACTTCGTGTAAGTTTATACTCGATGTGTCTCATCTGTTCTCTTCTGTGTTGGTGTAATCACTTCATATTCAGGGTTGAGAGCAACCAATTATCTGTAATTGGCATTTACATTCATCCAAGATATAAAGGCAATCTAACAAAGATCCATGTTTAGTCTCCTTAAATACTGAACATAATTGATAGGAAAGATGCATTTACAGTATAATGTGAAACTAGACAGTAGCTCAATAACAAAGACACATCTAGAGACCAGTGGAGGGGTCGGTAACTGTTTAGTCTAGTCACTCACTTAAATCCAAGTGTTAATTTGCCTTTTGTACCTGCCAAAAAGAAGATTTGTTTTAAACCTTCAGTGGGTTGCATTTTTTGCAGATAAACAATAATTTGACATGTCTTCGATGTTGAAAGTAGCCTGGATGCGTCACAGGCCTTTGCAGGGCTGATGAGTTCACAGGAATGTCACACCAAACTGTTGTGATAACACACACAGGGGGAAGTAAACTTGCATTTGGTTGCAGTTTAAGCCGGTCGGCCTTATTTTTCCAGTTCCTAAAGAATGTGCAAACGCTGTTCAAATCCGACACCCGACATCCACTTTGAGACGATTAGTGATCAGGGTTAATTTGACACCACTTAACATTGCCTTGTCTCTGTCAGTGGGACTTAGCATCAATGGGTGCGTGACAGAGCTCCTTATAGATACAGTCCACTTTAAGTAACCTCAAACTCAAAGTTCAACCGGTCAACGAGGTCATTGCATACACGAGTGAGCCGACACAGTTTAGCACATCGTGCACAATTTCCTATGAATCATTCTTTCCCAGTGGACGAGCTGGTTGTAGTGAACACTGCACTGCACATCCTCCATTCGCTGTTATAGGGAGTTCAAGTTCATAGCTCACACAGGTGTATTTTCTTATCAGCTCATTTGAATGTGTGAAGATTCAAATTTGTTTTCGGGGCCAAATTGGTCACGTGAAGCAAAAACGTCCTTGACACACTGTACACGAGCTCTCTCTTTCACACACACATTGGTACTGTACTGTATATTCAATGCAGAATGACCTTGGCGATCCAGTCTTGTGGGAATGTCCTCAGCTGGCTGATTCGATGTTGCATATGGCACCCTTTTAAAAAAAAAGTAACACTGTGCTACTGGTGAGCTTCGAGCAGAACATGGGACGTGTGTATTATTGATGTCAAAGAAATGAGTCTTTGGTTATGAGAGAACTTGTCACAACGGAGAACTTCATGAAGAAAGAATTACAACTTTTACTTGTTGAGTATTAGATATGAGTGAAAACAGACTGGTGATAATTTTAGCTTCCTTTTTTTTTAGAAGAGGGCAGGATCTTTGCTGTCTAGTGGGAGCTTGTAATTTTTCCTCCAGTAGTCTGTCTTGCAGCATTTGATAAGCCTGTTCGACAACCTTCATTTCTGATTTACTTTTGACAAATGTCTGTTCCTCCCTCTGTAATTCAGAGCTGTTAATACCACTACTATTATTAATTGCTATTATTATCATTATTGCTACTGTTGTTACTATTACTACTACTGTTACTAATGCAACTTATTGCAAAAAGTATAACTGCTGTCCATTTTCAGGTACGTGTCTGTAATACCAGACCCTTCCACACGATGTCAGTGTGCTGTGGAGCATTTTCATTACGAATCGAAAATAATGTTTGTTGACTTGTGTATCTACATCTAATATTAGGAATAATAAAACATGGTTTAATGAAAAAATATGTGGATGTTTGGTTTTTCTATGTTGAAAAAATGTGATATACAGAGAGAAGAAGTTAGAAGTTTTAATTAATTTAATTAACAAATCTATGAAATGCAAACTATTAAACTGGGACTCAACTGTTTAAATATGTGTCTTAATATACCTCAACTATTCTAATTTATTTGTATTAAGTCAAGTCCCTTTACACCTTGAAATTGACACCTGAGGTCCCACAATGAGCAGGCACAGCAAAGAGAATAATCAAACTAAATATGATTGAAAAAAAATGACAGTAAAATAATTAGTTAACATTTTCCAGAGGTTCATTTAGAGGTTGTACCTGGTTAAATGGGGTAATATTGATAATAATTTGCTTCCATGAAGTTGCCGGAATCACAAAGGCCAGATTTATTTTTAAAAAACAGTTGAGATATCTTGGATTGAGTCAAAATCCAAAGATTTTCCCATTTCCCATAATCCAACTCTGAAGCAGTTTTCCTCTTAATTGCAGATTCTTTCAAACCAGTTTGTATTGCAGCCTTACCTTAGTTATAGGACTAATATTTATGAGTGTCTGCAATTAGGTGCAGATACAAATAGAAATCCAGATTTAGTGAATTCAAATATAATTTCATAAGGGGACTGTTGGGCCTTGGCGGAGCTAAGTACTCGACTGAGCTTCATTCTAGTTGAAGTTGCACAACTTTCCACCTAGTCTAGGGAAGAAGTTTGAACACAAGTGAAAACTCGTGTGGGCTTAAAATTGTCTTTTCATTTTATTTAAATTCAGACTTGCTTTGCAGCCCTTTAAAAAGCATGTTGTGTATCTTTAGCAATTTTAGTATAATCATGATCAAGGTTGTGATACTAGAGGACAATTCATCATGTTTTTAATAAATAAAAAGCAAATAATTCAGCTGCAGAATCGCAGCTCTTTGACCACTCCTGCAGCTACGCATCCGTGCCAGCAGGGGGCTCCCGACACCACGCTGCTCGCTCTCTGTTGCCTACCAGTCCTCGCAGAGGGCAGAGTTCCCCGGAGCCACTTCCCCCGTGTGTCAAAGCAAGATGGCAGCTGTTGTTGAGAATGTTGTCAAACTGTAAGTGCTGCACCTTTATTCCTTCCTTACCTCCGTCCTGCCGCGCACACACACACACACGACTCCCTCACACTCCACCCTGCGTGTAGCTAGCCTAGCTTAGCTTAGCCACAGTGACTTAGTGGGGTTAGCCTGTGGGACCCGTAGCAGTGTGCTCACATCCTGGTGTGGGAGTGGAAGTTAGCGAACACGCAGTTTTTGACGTTTGTACAAACAGGCACCGACGACTCTGTGTGACGGAGCTTGATGTTGTTTATCAGTAAACACACCGCAGAGGTCGCGCAGTCACCTGTTGTGTCCGTGGAGGTCCGCGGCTCGGTGCTAGCGTCAGTGGAGGGCAGCAGCTAGCCGCACGCTAACAAGCTAAAGTGAAGAGTAGTAGTAGTAGTAGTAGTGGCCCACGTCGTCAGCGGACACACACCGTGGAGAATGAATGAAAAAGCCCCCCCCAGCCCGGTGTCACGCTGGAGATGCGTGACAGCTCTTGAATGTCACGCAGTTCCTCTCCGGAAGTGTCCGAAGGTTCCACTGACTCACACCAGCCGGTTCAGAACGAGCTCCCATTTCCTGTTGCCTGCACTTTGTGTTCAGCGCAAAGTAAACATTTAAGTGTCTACCAAAACTTTCCTCTGTTTTCTTCTCCACTGATAATTTAAATGTCCTTGTGGGTCATGACCCTAGAATCTAGGGCCTAGATAGATGGGCAGATGATTGATCCCTGGTGGTAAATTCAATTGTCGTAGCAGCCAGATATATACAAAAATAAAATGAAATACAAAGTAAACAAACCTGGAGTAAATGTACAAGTTGCAGTGGGGGTGCAAATTAAAACTCAAACTACGACAGTATGATATATTATATACACAGGGTTCAAAGGTACTCGTGATACTGTGCAAAGAATGGTGGTGATGACATGCTGATGAAATGATTGTTATGTTAATAGTAATATTAATAATAATTATAATAGTGCATACGCTACATACTATTAATAATGTTCTGTTGTAGCATAGTAACAATAATAATAATGGCACAGCTTAAGTTATAATATTAGTTGCATAAGTAATAATACAGTAGCAATATTGTTGTAATAAAGTAAGATGTGTATTTATGACCATCATATACATGTAATACATACATTAAAACATAGTATATGGATATGATGTAAAATATCAATATAATGTTTATGTCTGATCACTTGTATTCAAGTATTCTGGAGTGTAAAGTGCCCAGGATAAGATGTAGGTAAGAAACAGGAATATTAAAACACTCAAACTACAGGCTCTACAACATATTAATAAACATAATGTTTAACTTATTGATATGAGAACTTTGTACATACATGACAATATCTTTGGTTTAGTATGACATTTGTTCTATAAGTCTCCAGTATTACTGTCAAGTAAAGACGAGAGGCAATACAAACAGCGATAAACATAATTAATGTTGGTGCATAACCTAGTCTGTTTGACTTTATTTATGATGAAAACACAGCTCACTTTTCACTGTGCTGACGACCAGGCTTTTTATTGTTGATGTACCAACAAACAGGGAACCTGCTGTGGCACTGTCACAAATTATTTCCTTTTGAAGTACATAGACATTGTCTGGTGAATGAGCTTAAGGTGGGAGCACAACAAAGAAACTGTCAGAGGGGTTTAGAAGTTCGAAGTAGGTCCTCTCTCTTTATGGAGAAGCCTTCTGATTTGTCTTTTAACCGGTGTCGGACTCTGGTTTGGTTCTTTCAGGCTCGGGGAGCAGTACTACAGAGATGCAATGGAGCAATGTCACAACTACAACGCCAGGCTCTGTGCTGAGAGGAGTGTCCGGATGCCGTTCCTCGACTCACAGACCGGGGTTGCTCAGAGCAACTGCTACATTTGGATGGAGAAGAGACACAGGGGACCAGGTGAGACACCAAACAGGTTCACTGCAACATTGGCTGAGGTGTAGACCTAGAACATGAAGTTCACGTGCAGTCATTATTAGAAGTGTTTTAAGAGAGGTACGAGTTAAATGAATGGGTGAAAGGGAAAGATGGCGAGTAAATTATATATAACAAAACAGTGGGAAAATGTACGTAGCGTGAATATTTGAGGAAAAAAAGTTGTATACATTCATATAACAGGCTAAAGTGTGAATGCATATAATCTATCCTAACCCACATAGCTTTTTTAATAAAACCGAAAAATTGATTTGGAGATTGATTTTATATTTAAGTTTTGATTGTTGTATTGATGGATCTCAGGCATGGCTCCAGGGCAGCTGTACACCTACCCCTCCAGGAGGTGGAGGAAGAAACGGCGATCTCATCCTCGGGACGACCCCCGACTTGTCTTCCCTTCTGTCAAGTCAGGTATTGACATGAATGGACAGTATTTAGCTCAGCCCAGCTCACTGTACCGTGTCACCTTTATGAAAGGCTATAAAAGTTGTTTATATAATTTTATGGGCTAATAAAATAATAAGTAGATATTTGTTTATATTGAAATGTGACTTAGTCTGTCAATATCACAAGCAGGGGCATTACAAGTATTCCAACGTTTAGTTCTTCATCTTGGTCTTTGTTGTATTTATAGAGGTGGATTTAGCAGTGAAGAAGGACGCTGTGTTGTCGTCGGACGGCAGCAGCCTGGAGGCTCTGCTGAAGGGCGACTCCTTGGACAAACGTACGACCACAGAGATCCGAGGGTCTGAAGAAGATTCAAACACGAGTGATTACACTGGAGTGTTGAACCCTGCAGCTCGGATCAGAAAGGTTCTTGTTTTTTATCGTGGGCACAAGATATCTTTAGAGTTAAGAAAGTAATTTTACTTAACAGCTATTTGCCTCATTCCCTGATTGCATAAACACAGAAAATCGTCGAGCCTGACGACTTCCTGGACGACCTAGACGATGAAGATTATGAGGAAGATACACCTAAAAGAAGAGGCAAAGGGAAAGGGAAGGTAAATAACATCTTCGGGCAAGAATACAATAAGTCCATCAACTCTATGTGTGTCACAGCCTTTGGGTTTACACATATCAGCTCTGAGCTCCTGTTGTGCAATAGGAGTAGACTTGACGTTGGCTAATTATTAATAATCATGAAATATGATTATTAAAATAATAAAAATTATCTATCAAAAATAATTAAATTATTAATTGAAGATGATCAGTAATCAAATTACAATAAAACCACTAATGAGAAAATAGGAATTATCAATTAGAAAGTACAAGCTATCAATTAACAATGATAAGGTTTTCAACCAAGAATAATGAAAATAATTAGTCAAAAACAATAAAATTATCAATTTAAGAATAATACTATCTATATTAATAATTGAGAAAGGGGGGCACCACCCTGGTTTCCAGGGACCAACGATGTCAAGCTATAATTATCAGTCTCATAATGATAAATGTCAAATTAATAATGTCAATATTTTAATATTAACGATTACTGAATAAACAGTGAAGGCTTCTAAGTTCGAGCACAGGCAATCATAATCCAGCTGCAATCACATACATATGCACAAATAATCACAGACTACAGATCCTTTAATTACAAAAGTATTTATTAAAAAGGGGAAATAAAGTTATTATGTTATTCAATGATTTATCATTTTAACAAGCTCCGATATTTCAAAGATAAACACAGCAGCAGCACTTATCACAATTCAGAAAATACATGGACAACCTGCGGTCTACCTATGTATGTATGTATGTATGTCTGTCTGTGTCTGTGTGTGTGTGTCTGTGTCAAAGTGTCTCTCTGTGTGTGTGTGTCTGTGTGTGTGTGTGTGAAATAAAGTTAGTGTTATTTAATGATTCATCATCTTAACAAACTCCCATATTTCAAAGATCACAACAGCAGCAGCATTTATCACGATTTAGAAGACACATGTATCCACCTATGTGTATCTGCGTGTGTATGCATCTGTCTGTGTCTATCAAAGTGTCTGTGTGGGTGTGTGTGTGGGTGTGTGTGTGTGAGAGAGCGAGAGAGCGAGAGAAAAGAAAGGGGGCGTGACGATGATGCAGTCACGTAGTGACGTCACATCCAAGATGGAGGCCGACAATGTTAGGCTTAAAACTACAAAACAAAATGGCGGGTTCGTTATGAATTTAGAGCCAGAATTGAGGGCGGGTCTACCGATGAATAATCTCAAATGGCCGCCGGACCACGTGTGAGGCACAAAGGAGGAGGTGGAACAAAGGATTCTTTGTTCTGGTTTAGCTTTGGCTTCAAAATGGCGGCCAGATGTTTTCAGGCCCTTTAAATATAGATTTAACTGTTACATGAACTGTATTCTAAATACAGATCGGAACGGGTGTATAGGTCGGTTTAGAAGGAGAGAGAGAGAGAGAAGAGAAGGCATGCAAGGAGAGTTCAAAGAAGCTCTTAAAAACACCGTCAGAAACAAGTTACATTTACTTTACCGCTCAGCACTCAAACGGCGTTGTGTGCTGAAGTCTGACGGTAAAATCTCTGTAAGGTTCTTCAGACGGGAACGAGTGCAACCGGAGACGTTTAGTCACGGCGCTTAAAAACTGTGGCACAAGGCCGTAACCGGAAATGAACCGGAAGTAGCCGAATCGTCGTGGCTAAACAATGAGACACGGAGGTCCCCCAAACAAATACACTCAAATATTAAACAATATGCTTCGTATCTGCCCAGATAATCAAGTCTCTTACTGTACCACCCTCGCGGTGTGTCTGCGCGAATGTGTCGGGGGCCAGTGAATCACGTGGTCTCTCTCACGAGCGGAGCTCCGGAGCTCAGCCGCTGGACCGGACAAGGAGCGGATTTTCTCGTGCTCCGTGACGGAATGAAACTTCGTCTTCTTCTGTAACAGCGGAGATCGTGCTGCTTTACAGGAACGGAGTGAATTGTCTCTTACTCCTCAGCGGGATGAACGTCGCGCTTCTGCAGGGAACGGCTTTGTGGAAGCCGTTTGTGGATCGTTGGAAAAAAGAAAAGTCTATGGAAGTGTCGGAGTCCATCCAGCGGGGCACTTCCTGTTTCGGTTTTCAAGTTAAAACAGGAAAGGTCCTATCAAGATAAAACTTTGACTGAGATAAAAGAAGAAAATGAAACGACTTCAAATAAAATGATATTAAACAAACGTCTAATCGCCTCCTTAGTTACTGAGTCGTGTGGTTAGACCTCTTGAGGTCAGAAAACAACTTGAGCAGCGTGGAAAAGAGGCAGATTTCTGGGAGCACAGGGGTTTTGTTCTACCTGGGAGGTACCTGCCCCCCTGGAGGAGGGGTCAAGGGTCAGTGTTGCCCTCAGCCAATTAGATGTCAGGGTCCCGACCTTAGTGGGCGGGGATTCGACCTCAGTGGGTGTTTCAGAGTCTCATTTGGGTTTTTGCAGAGCGGCCTGCAACATCTCCCACCGGGGCCTGCTGCTGGGGGGGGTTGGAGTGTCGACACCCCCGAACACTCTAGGGCTGGTCTCAGGATCGCGTTTAGGCCTCACGTTTTATGGGCCTTTGTTGAAAACTCAGATCACTGGGCCTCAGTCCCAACACTCCCAATTCAATTTCAATTCACAAAGTCCAGTCAGATTCTATCATGGGATATAAACTTCTTCTTAAAAACAATCTACCAGCTACTTACATGGGTTGTATTCAAATTCACAATCCACCTAATACTAAATTAGAAATTAGTGTCTGAAATCTACTGAACACTTTCTTACTTCAGCAGAATTTGTCTGGAGACTGGTGCTTATTTTCACCTTGGTACGTAGCAGGATGAGCAATGATACAGTGGTGGCTATATACCAGTCTCTCTATGATGGAGCAGCACTGTTACGGCCAATTACAACAAGTTTAAAGCTAAATTTAACATAACTGCACAACATTACCGGCATTCACAGGCATTAGCCTCACCCGGTATCACTTAGACCTAAGCTCACTCAGCATGCTCACTATATTATTCTCTGGTATTTGACAAGTTAGTGATGTCGATTTTATCACTACCTGCTGACCCAGCATGCTTGTTTGAGTGTTTTTAGTCATTTGTAAATGGATGTTGTGCTTTATTTTTTTTACTGAGCGGAAATACAATAAAAAGATCAATTTGTCGACATCTTGTAAATCGAACAGCCCTAAATGTACCACTCACAACAGGTAAACACTGCATGCACAACATTTAGTTAATTTGTTGTTTATTGAGAAAATGCAAAGATCAATTCTGGGATTTAAGAATAAGAACAACTGCAATTAATGGTAATGAGTGTGTGTTTAAAACCAGCCCGACTGTTGACTGTCGTGTGTGTGTGTGCTCAGGGTCGAGGAGTGGGCAGCAGCACCAGGAAGAAGCTGGACACAGCAGCACAGGAGGACAGGGACAAGCCGTTCGCCTGTGACAGTGAGTCATGCTGGTGGAGATCAGCACATGTGAACTCAAGTTAAAGACATGTTAATAGCTGTAATGTCTGTAATCTTATCAAGCAAGACTCTGCCTCAGGACCTCATTCTTTATCAGCCGCCTTTACATCTTCTCCCTTTTCTCTTATCCTCCTCCTTATTCCCTTCTGCTTTTAGACTTCCTGTATCTGAGCGTCTCTATAGGTAGTCTCAGCTTAGCTGTGTTGTTTCTGTTTGTCATTAGGATATCAAATCTCTCTTATACTTGCATTTCAAATCTTTCATGTGCGGGGGGGAGGGGATGTTTCTTCGACTCTTTCGGTTTTGTCAAACTGTGTACTTGCTTGACGCGATTAGTTTTTTTCTCTTTATGAAGCATTTTCACTTTCAGCTGCACTTCCCTGTCGGTCTATGATCCTATTTCTCTGAGTCTCTGTCTGTGCTCTCTTCTCCTTCTCTTCTCTCTTTCAGACACTATCAAACAAAAGCATATTTCAAAACCTTCTGAAAGAGGTATATTTCTCTCATTCGTTTTTCTACTCCTGTCTGCCTTGTCTTTTGTCTTCACTGCCTGTTTTTTATTTCTGTCTGTTACCAAGTAGGTTTGCCCTCTTTTGTAGTTCAGTTCATTGGATACAAGTTTTGTTCTACACCATTTACTTAAATGTAATTAACTAGATTTAGATTCAGGTCAACACTGTTATTATACACCCTGACAAATATGAGCAGTTGCAGCCGATAAGAGATAAACTCCTTTTTTTTTAACTTCCCACAGAGTTAGATAAACTAGAGTATTGCACCTGCTCCTGTTTTTTTTCTATCTGTGCTTTGTCTTTTGTCTTGTTATTTAATATGTTCAATTTGACTGCTTTATACTTTTTCCTCTTACTTCTCACCACACCAGCACCCTGTTAGGTTTCATGTTTTAGCGTGAACTGCTGCCTGTGCTTTTGACTGTCAGTTTGACCTTTGGGGAATATTCTTTCATGTCTTCATGCCACCTCACAATCTATTGGCGTGAGACTCACTGTTCCTTCTGCAACAAGATGCTCTGTCCCATAGAGAAAACTGTCCCATAGAGTTCTTATTCCTTTAGATGGCAGTTAGAAGAAACGGAGCACAAGGCTTTAAGGGAATGAAATTAGAAAATTATGGTAGTGAAAGAAGAAGTACTAAGTCACCTGTTGTGTCCGTGGAGGTCCGCGGACACTCTAATATCAGTACATGCCAACATATATCATTGTGTCTTTATTATGTTTTAAGGGTTTCCCCCTCCCGTTAGCGTGTCATACAGTTTTGTCTGCATGTAAAATTCTGCAACAGTCTTCTCCCATCGAGAACCGCCTTGAATGCTTTGTTTGCATTGCTGGCCTTTTTCCTTTAAGTGTCTATGTCCTAAAATATCAAGTAACATGGCCACCTACTGGTTAGCTAGGCCATCTTCCTTGTTGCTATGGTTAGAGGTTACAGCTGATCAGGAGGTATGGCATTTCTGACACACACTCTTAAGTGATTGACCAATCACAAGAAAGTGGGTCAGCTGACCAAATCAGAGCATATTGTTTTTCTTTTTTTCTTTAATAGGGGCCGACCAAGAGCTAAAACGACACTGCATTAGTGTACAGTATGAGTCAAATAATGTTTATTTTGTACATAGCATATAAAACCCATTCAGGATTCTTTAAATACCACATTTTGGGGGGGGTCCTCACTTTGCCACATTAAAATAGATGCATTTTTTTGTATTGTTACACTATTTCAGTGTCTGAGGGCAGAGAGATCAGAAATCTCATTAAGTCTGGTCAAATTTGTCTCAAGGGTCTTTGCAGTCTGCTTATATAAACTGTTTTAGACTTGAATATATCTTGGTAGCGGCTTCCACCACAAAATGTTGACAATATTTATTAATAACTGTTATGTCACTGATTTCAAACTAGAGAAGTTAAAAGTTTGGATAGACCCCTCTCGTGTACAGTTAGCATAGTTATCTTGTAAGTAGGAAACTGTAGCGCTCTGGTCCTTAAAGCAAGTCTTCTTACCGACATAAAAGATCCAACAATCTGGATGATGGGAAATAAACAATAACAGCAGGTGTTTCTGTTACTCTCAGCAGGACTTGCAGTGTTTATTGGTCAGAAGTGAAAAACATCACACAAGCACCATGAGGGACCAGTCATCCTTTCCATTAGTCACCCTCCTTTTACCGCTGACTCTGTAAAACCTGGAAGTTACTCATGCTTTCATTGTTTCCATACATGTTGTGTTTCTGCTGTTGGTGGCAGCCTGTGGGAAGCGCTACAAGAACCGTCCCGGCCTGAGTTACCACTACGCCCACTCCCACCTGGCTGAGGAAGAGGGGGAGCAGAAGGAGGAGGTGGAGATCCACGAGCCTGCCAGGCCGCTGCCAGATGAGCCTAAAAGTAAGTGAAACAGAAGTTTCATTTTTAAGTTGCTCTGGTTGTTGCACAACTGGACAGCCTTGTTTGTTTCCTTGTTATTATTACTGATGCTCTCTGGGTGTTTTAATTTTGCTTCTCAGCTCCCAAGAAAGGCCCGGATGGTCTCGCATTGCCTAATAAGTACTGTGATTTCTGCCTGGGAGACTCCAAAACCAACCTAAAGACTGGTCAGTCCGAGGAGTTGGTGTCCTGCTCCGACTGTGGCCGCTCAGGTACATTCAAGAGAGGAACAATTGTTTATTAATGTGCCACGAATAATCCCGCTGTTACATCTGCATAGATAAAGTGATAAAACAATTTCCCTCAATGCAGGCCACCCGTTTTGCCTGCAGTTCACGTCTGTGATGATGGCCGCCGTGAAGACGTACCACTGGCAGTGCATCGAGTGCAAGTGCTGCAACATCTGCGGAACCTCAGAGAACGACGTGAGCTCACCTACTATCAGACATTACAGTGCATGCTAACCTCCGGGTTGTTTGGGCTGAAAGCTCAAGTGTTTGTTGTTGTCATCTCTTTCATTCCAGGATCAGCTTCTGTTCTGTGACGACTGCGATCGAGGCTATCACATGTACTGTCTCAACCCCCCCATGTCTGAGCCTCCAGAGGGTGAGTGAACTACATGAAAGAAACAGTGTTCCGCTCAGTAGAAAATAATGAATGCACATGATTTACAACATTATCAGACCCTGAAAGCCGCAGGTCGGACAACACCGAAATTCGTGTACTTATGTTACGTAGTCAGCACTGACTGTTTGTAATTATTATTCATAGTTTGTAACTAAAATGTATGAGCTTCTTATTAAAGTGTTGGTACATTTGAAAAGTTGTTAGTTTTCAACAGCTCCATTTAAGAGCTAGAAGGTTTGTTTGAGAACACAAAACATTTAAATGGAAATCAGTTTTTGGCCGGAAAATAGTTTTCTATGAAAACTGTATTTTCCTTTAATAAAGTGTCAAATGAGTTAGGCAGTTGTCGAAGGTATTTGAAATAGTATAAATGAAAAGTGAAAAATTTATGTAAATCCTAAACTTAAAACAAATCCAACCAAATATTTAGAACTTACAATCAAAATGTGTTTTGTTGTTTTTACACATTGTAAAAATAAATCACATATTTTCTAAAAAAAAGTTTTTGTATTGGCTTGTTTCAGAATGCATAAAGACCAATACCGATATGTCTGAAAGGTTCATCAACGCATTCAACGCACCCACGCGTATTGGCACTTATCAAAATCCTTTCAGACATATTGGTATTGGTCTTTATCCATACGGTCGGGATGTCTTTCTTCTACAAACCAGTCAGTGGACGTACTACAGCCTGAAGCTCAAGGACATACAGAAAGACATTTAGCCAAATTCTGTGTTAAACCATCTCTGACACTAAACATTCCTCTGTGTTCTCACTCAGGGAGCTGGAGCTGTCATCTATGTCTGGAACTGTTAAAAGACAAGGCTTCCATCTACCAGACCCAGAACGCCCCCCCCTCGTGATGGCCGTTCCTGCCCCTCACAAGCTCATCACTCAACCATCCCAGCAGCAAATATGTGGTTTAAAGCTTGACCGAGGATGAGCTCCCCCTGACAAGCTGACCTCCAAGGGAGTGTGTTCAGAACGGGCAAAAAATTGTGAAAAGGGAGGTTCACCTTACAGACAGGTCTCACTTAGCTTCAGATATGACTGTTACACAGTTACAAGCTCAGATTTAGCCCCAGAGATTTTTATTTTCACCTCTTTGCCACATAGCAAATTTGATTAGTGCTGATTTTTTGGATTCACAGCATAAACAGCAAAATATTACTTATTGTTCAGCCTTTCTACACATACACAGATATAAAGTTGTTAAACCCTTGCCTCTATTCTGCAGTGTACTGGATTTATTACTAGAGCAGGATTAAATAAGCATGCCAATGCTTGCTCATCGTGAAAAAAAAAGTTTTATAGTATTTATATATTTCTATGGTATATAATAGTGTTAAGTATGTACAGATTGGAAAAAGAATGGTCATGTAATGGTCTTTATATTAGTGTCCATCCCATCATTATGGAAAAATCCACAACCATTTATTTTCTTTTTGTGGCACTGCTGATATTTGAAGATTAACTGTGTAGAGTCAAAGGGATCTGCTGAGACTGCAAAATACTTTCCATCTCATTCACCAACACACACAAACAAACCCAAACAGAGATCACTAGTAGAAACCCTGACATGCATGTCAGAGTGGCTCCGATGGCTGAAGGACTTCAGGGATGGCAGGTTAGACTTGAATCTGCTTGTTGACTCTTGGCTGCTGGTGGCTGGAGATGCACAGAGTTCAAGAGGACGCACAAGGACACACCGACGTGTATGTTGCATTCAGTCTTTGGGGCCTTTGCTGACTACTGCAGCTGCACAGTTCAAGGTGATTTTTGACTTCAGTCTGCACACTTGGCCCTTTTCTGACAGATGTGCAAAAGTTGTAAGGATAATTCTAGTCAAATCCAAAATGAAATCTACTTTCATTATCAGCCAGGTTCATGGATACAAAGTCTTCATCGCTGTGTTCTAGCAGTTTGCTGTTCATGCAATATCCAATATCTGCAGATGTGACACCACTAGATCATTTTTGTATGTAACTGAGGACTATGCGACCACGCAGAGGGTCACCTGCTGACAATGTAAAGCAATATGCCAGGAGGACAGTGACTCACATACAGTCTGTTCAGGCTCTAATGTGCGATACTGTAAATTTTCTCTCTCAGAAATGATTACAGACAGCAGCTGTGACAGAAATTGTGGATGGTGGCTCCATATAGTAAACATATATGAAGATGTGTTGGTCACTGCTTTCATAGATTTATTATGCAATGGTTTCCTTCTGTGGCAAGGCTTAAAGCAAAATGTGTGGCTGAACTGCTAAAGCAGTTACTTTACCTCAAAGAGAAATAGTATTTAAACACATGTTGAAACATGCTGTAGATAGATCGTTTAAGGGCAGACGGATGGATAGGAATGAACGGAGCAGTGTCTTGCTTCAGTATCTGCACATTCTACATTTTAAAACAAGCGCATGCTCAGTAAACATCTGCACTCTCATACGCTTCTTGGTCGTCTCAGCGTTCGGTCGGTGAAGGTGTTGGGAAGTGGTGTAATATAATTAACCATGCTGTCATGTTGTTTCAATAGCCAACTAACAATTACTAAAGAATTACACAAATATATCTCGGTTTCTTTTCTCATCACGTTTTGAACCTACTCTTATGTAGAGACAGGGGCTACTAGAATATTCTTGCAGGTTGTTTTTGTACTCTTCGATGTTTGCAAACCTGACGTGTGGGACATTTTGGGACTTAGGTGGAAGTTGCTTTCTAGTTAATCCTGTGATGGACTGAGCCGCTCTCTTCCAAACCTCCAAACGAGATGCAAAGCCCGTAGTGTGATTAGAGGCAAACTATGGAGCGGCACCTTCAACACTGAATGGTTAAGTAATGATGGACCAATGCAATTTCTAGGCTGCGTTCAGACAGAAGTGAGAAACAAGGAAGTACACCTTGTGTTGTCAGGTTATATATAATTCAATAATTCAATAGTATGGTTTTCTGGTTTCTAGCTTTGGGAGAGAATTGTTCAAAACAAAAAATGTTTAAAAAGGTTCATAGGTTTACTCGGTAGGTGAATTCTCTTTGGGTGGACTTTCATTTTGGGTTGTAAAGGAATGTAATTGTATGAAATTTGTCTTGTAAAATGACAAAATAAAATACTAAGCACTATAACTTGCTGTAATGTTTGATTTGTTTGTGAGGATTGCACCACACATGGAATTAGAGAAGATCATAAATCTAAAAAACGCTGTGATGACGCCACGCTCACACCGTGTGACGAAAACGCAAAATTCAAGGTAGTAAATATCTCCACCTTGTTGTGACACTCACCTCAATTTGAATTGATCTGATGAAATCCCAAATAAAGATGTGGAAAATGGCCAAATTGTCCAGCAAATCCAAAATGGTCGACTTCCTGTTGCCTTCTTCATAATGCACTGAGAGACTTTTTTTGTGCATCTGGTTATGATTCACATCTGTCCTCGTTTTCGTGAGGATCAGTGAAAGCTAACTGAGGGGCTTTTCCGTAGGTGGTGCTGTTGAGCCATTTGCCATGCCCATTTCGTATTACTCCAGAATACAATTATTTTTTGGGGTTTTGAATTTCCTGTAAACTTTGGTCGGAATTTGAGCATGTCTAGGACCTGAAAAAGCAGCAAAAGGGAAAAAAAAATCCTTCGAAATACAATAGAGCCTCCCACCAGAGCTGCTCGGGTCCTAAAAAGGTCAAACAATTGTCTGTACAGTAAAAGAGTGAAATGAACAATTTACAAATGTGTTCTATTGCCTCTTGCTCCATTAGATGGCACTCAAGAATTAAATGCCGTCTGTCTCATCATCCGTGCTATCTTGAGAAAATACCAGGAGATTAATTGTTATTGCACATTTTTTTATTGCACTCAAGATACAACAGTCTTCTATGATCCAATACGACCTCTAAATCAATAAATTTAAACTGGGAACACATCGTCTAGCTCCAAGGTCGCAGCAGAACAAACGCAGTGTCCTCTGCGAGCCGAGAAACCCAAGAACTTCTGCTGCTGTGTCCCTCTTTCGCCACAAAGAGTGTATTGAATTTATTACTAGATTTAAACACAACAACTCCTTACTACCCTAACAGCTGAGTATGTAAGTCCTCACCTGGCACAATGACATAGACGGATAATGAGGATGTGAGAAGACTGTCTCTTCTTAAGGTAAAATTCAAAAATGAACTCCCAAAAATGGCAACATAATAGAAGGGAAATAATGATTATTACCTTTTAACCTCAAATATTTTTTCTCAATAAATTATACAGTGTTGTGTAATGATTGTTTCACAGACTCAAAGAGAAAAATGCCAAATCCAATCAAATTTTGCTTTGACAAATGACTATTATGCAATTTTTCTCAATGTATAACTCAACAAATAATTGATTGATCAGAATAACTGTCAGTTAACTTTCTGTCCGTCAACTTATCAACACTTTGTTAAACATTTTCTGTTTCTGCAAGTAGAAAAGTGCATCTTGTGTCGGAGAGGATAATTATTTTTTGGATCTGACATTTTAAACGTCATCTGTTACCCTGAAACCACATCAAATGCATTATTGGGAAGTAAAGTGTGTTTAAATTGAACTACACTTTTGAATTGTGTCGCTAAAAAAGAAAGAATGAACAGTGGAAAAATACTATTCATCTTTTTGTGACAATTTAGTATGGGGAAAATATTTACTGTCATTAATTGGTGTGTGTCCAATTAAAATAGTTTCAATAAATAGAAACAAGAGAAAATATACGCTTATAAATTTGAAGATTCTTTTAAAACAGTTAAACAATATTTTCCACTTAATTTCAACCTGTAAACCGGAGTCTCATTTTCTGTGTTTCCCCTCACATGAAATGAGGAATTATGAGGTTGAATATGTCGATGAGTCAACACTGAAACAAAAGAAAAACGTCACGGTGAAAAGATTCAAATATGAAAATACACAACTGCAGTAGAATTCATAACAAAGTTAACGTCTTCACGTTCCCCTAAACAAAGTGACAAAATATCTATTATTTCTGTTATAATAATTATAATTCACAAGCAGGTTAACAATATGTAGTTTCTTAAAAAATATCAAAAAACAGCACAAATCTAGTCTCTGTCAAACATTTGTTGTAAAACTATGTCAATTATTTAACATTTACAAACGGTACAAAGTCAAGTGGACAATCATAATTATACAGCCATCCCAAAAAAATCTAAAATCTCTCATCCCTTTGGTGGAACAGATTTTAAATTCATGGGTTCAACAACAGCAAATACCAAAAACGGACAGCACGTCGTCATCAAAAAACCTAAAAACACATTTTTATCAACAGGAATGAAATGTTTTTTTCTCTGCAGAACAGAAAAGCAGCTGGTTTATATATATATATATATGTGCGGAAGATGCAGCATTATTTGCTATAATACACAAACACACAGTATAAATATATAGTTTTATAGTTTATTATTGTTATTTTTCTGCGTGTGCGCTGATACGAGTTTGTGCTCATTGTAAAAATGTTCCACCAAAGTGACTTAAATCTCTTTAAATTTACAAGATACAATACAAACATCCATTGTCGTACCTAAACGTGACGTTTTACAACTAACCTGCACTCAAAGTCTGTGACACTCAAAGAAGAACATTATATTCATTTCGTAGTAATAAGACCTCCTAAAAAATACTGTAACAATAGGTTAATCCTTTTTCTTACATACACTAACCTGTACCAATACTTGCTTCTAGGTAATGAGTCATAAATCTTTTTAAATATTCTCACAATAATGTGTCTCTGTTCTAAAAGTCCTCTGACACATACACAGTGCCCTTTGCTGCACAGCTAAAATTCCTCATCGTGTTTTCACAGGTTCTTTGCTGCTACATTTTAATGCATGTAAATATTTCCACAGCGAGGGTTTACATTCAAAGACATATTCAAAACTAAGGTCGACAGTAAAGTTGATAATCTGATGGTTGACAAAGTATTTAACTATCACTTTCTTTTTTTACATCTTTGGAGAAAAGATGTTTATTGAGTTAAATAAAAGTCACCAAAGCCGCCTGATGAAAACCCTTTACTACTGCAGAATGAGATTCAGGAAAACTAGAGGCCCAACAAATCCAAATAAGCTTCACCAAATTTTAGAGGACCTGACCCGAATCCCATCCTCAGACAAGGATTCGTAGAAATCCTTTTTGTTATTCTCGTGTCTAATCCTGCTCACAAACAAACACACGGACAGGGCTGAAAAACACAACCATCCTTGGCGGAGGTGATAAAATAACTCTCTGTTAAAATGAACTTTCATTGTGTTGTTAATAAACTTTTTAATTATCCGTAGATGAGTTGCTCGGCTGTAGCAGCGTTCAGAACACAAACATTAAAAATAGAAATAAATAAAGTTGAACAGCAGACAGGGGAGAAGAGCTGCATGGACGGTCCCTGACAGAACCGGACCTTTGTGTCATTAAGAGCTTCAAAATGCATGGGACATTAGCGATGAATGTGATAATCAATAATAAGTTTGTCAATGCCTCAAAGGCTGTTAATGAAAAACTGAGAGCACATCATTCATTATCAAGAACGAGCAGTTTCGATTTGTAGCAAATTTTAACAGGATTCTTTGGAATTAATAAATGTATGTGTATTAAAATTATATGAAATATAAAGTCACATTGTTACAGAATGGAAATTTTTGCTCACTTAGGATTTATAAATATCAAAAAATATTAGTGCACAGCCACAATACTGTGCAACAACCAAACTACGACCAGAACAGTTAGTTTCCTGATCTGACACGTGAAAGACTTCCCAACACTGCACTGCACGAAAAGGAGGAAAAAGACAAAACAACTGTGCTATCGATAAAAGACTTCAGTGTGTGTGTGTGTGTAGTTGTTTGTGTTACTCTAACGAATCTTACGGAGGTGCACACATACTCTCGCTAGGAACACATCAACGCTGTCACTCTTTTGTTTTGGCTTTGGGAAAGAGTACGTGTCGTAGCCGGGTAGGTACTCGGTGTGTTTGTCTGACAGGGCTCGACCTTTGACCCTTCAAGGCCTCACATCTGCCCGAAGAGGATGGAGCAGAGCAGGAAGATGGCGTAGAGGAACAACAGGCCCACACCCAGCCGACGATCCAGCTTCCAGTGGTTCAGATGAACACTCGTCACCTGCTCGGGGGGAAGACACAGTGGTGAGGGAGGGACGATAAGATTCACCTGAACAGTTTTTAACCAAGAAATTATCCTGTAAATCTAGAAATATTAGACTTCTAATGCTTATAATGAGATCATTTCAATTATTTCGATAGCATTTACAAAATATTTAAAATCAAAAAATCAAAAAAATCATCTCTCTCCCTCCAACAATCAACTAATGACCTGGAAAGTATCTAGCTCATTTCAGGGTTGCATTTGTTAGAGCCAATGTATTGGTTGGCCGATAATACCAACCTGATATAAACTTTTCACAGACACATCTCTATCGACATTTTTTCTTTGGCAGAATATTGCAAAAACTACAGAAAATGCTCTTTTATTTAGAGTTGGTCATAATGAAGTTTAAGGTTAATCTGTTAAATATTAAGGCTTTGATAACAGCATCTGAATTCCAATCGCCCATCAGAAAGGTTTTCACTAATCAGTATCGAACCCGCACAATCCATATTAATCAGGCTCTAGAGTTTTAGACATTTTTTTTGTCAGTTATTAATCATTTATAGAGCAATGTTTGGTGTGTTGTGTTCACTCACTGTCAGAAACACGGACGCCAGCAGCAGGACGACAGAATACACCAGTCCTTTATTATTTATGTAGACCTGTGAGGAAAAAATAGCAAGTGTCACCATTTTATGACCTCGAACAGACGTGACAATCCAAAAGCTCTGTCACGTGCACGAAGACACCAGAAACAATGATTTGTATATTGGAGGGATAAAGTTAGTGCATACTGATGATCCATTTTCCACCACCAGGGTGCGCAGAGCCCAGGGGAAACCTAGACCCAGGAGGATGTCGAAGATATTGCTGCCTATGGAGTTAGACACCGCCATGTCGCCCATGCCTGGGGAGAGACAGGAAGCGTGACTGAAGAATGGAAAAAGGACTCCGAGATATAGAATAATAAGTTGCACGCTGTTTTCTTTACCTTGTCGTGCTACAATCAGACTCGCCATGCAGTCCGGCACGCTGGTTCCTGCTGCCAGGAAGGTTATTCCCATGATGTAGTCTGGGATGTCTAGAGTGTAGCTGATGATGGTGACCTGATAAAATGAGAACTCAGCTATACAGAGCTGCAGGAGTGATGTGCTTGTGCTATACGATAACGGCAGCTTTTCACAATACAGTGTAGACCGAGGGAACATTTTAAGGTGACACACAATCCCTTTGTGCAGTGCTTAGGTCCTGCCTCCTTACCATCCACACCATGAAGTAGGAGAAGATGGCGATCCACAGGGTGGAGGCCACGAAGGTGACCATGAACCAGCGGTGCCAGCGTGGCTGAATACAGTTCGGCACAGTGCAGAAGAGCAGGAGGCCCAGAGGCCACGTGATCACCCACTTCACCCTCGCACCGCAGCCACCTGTGAGAACCGAGAGCCGGGGGCCGACAGGATCAGGGATTTAATCATGTGGAGCGATCAACTCGGCTCGAGTTTGAGGTAAACAAATAAATTAAACTACTGTGATCTATTTAAGAAAGGTTTGCATCTTTCTCACCTGGTATCCGCACAGGACTGAAAATCCCATAATCATCCTCTTCCTCCTCCTCTTGCTGACACACCTCGACCCCGGGCTTGTCTCCCCCCTCTGCTTCCACTATCCCCGGCCTCCCGCCTCCGTTCTCCACAGCGCAGGAGCCCGTCCTCTTCAGGCTGTTGTTGGTCGAGCCGCCTCTCGACCCGGCGCCCGCCTCGCTGTCTCGCTGGTTTTTGGAAGTCCGGATCAGCCTCTGTCTCTGTGAGGGGAGAGCGGCACGTGTTTTGTGAGAGAGCTCCAGTGGCGATATGATAACCTGTGACGTGTGGGTCACGTACCTCACTGATGACCACGCGTGATGCCATGGAGAGCCTGGTGCGGGGGGAGAAGTGAGGGGTGATCATGATGCGCAGGCCGGCCTCGGAGAAGGACAGTTTGTGGGGGTTAAGGATCAGAAGCTCATCCACCATGACGACTGGATGAGGCTCCTGACCGTGAGATTGTCCTGAGAAAAAACAACCAAACACGTAACCAATCCCCGTAGGTAATGGACAGACATTTTTTTTCACAGACTCATATGACACCACTATGCCCTTTGACCTCTGAAATTTGACCTCTTAAATCTGCAAAGGTTTCGTTTATGAGTTGCTGACATCATCACCAATAAACCATATACTTTCACAATCAACTCTAAATCGTAGCTTAATGTCAACTTGCTACACTTGCACACTGAATCACGCACAATTAAAATCACAAGAGACCTTAAAGCCAGTACAGATATTTTGGAAAGGGTTGCCAATGTGTTATTTAAATACCAGCCTCCAGGTTTTTCTCACACTCTGACTTCAAAGCACAATGAAGTCAGGACAACGATTTCCCAACTCATGTATTGGGATGTTCCAAGTAGCATGTGAGTTTGAATCTCAATGAAAACTGTTAAAATTTGAAGAAATTCCATGCAGGCAGACTCCAGATAACATGGTCAAGAGGCCACCATAACCTTGACCCTTGACCTTTGATCCCCAAAATCAAACCAGTTCATCTTCAACTCCAAAGAACTGCTTGTACCAAATGTGAAGAACTTCCCTTTAGGCGTTCTAAAGATATCAGGTTCACAAGAATGAGACGGATGGACAACTTGTAAACATAATGCCTGTCTCCAGTGCAGTGGCACGAAAACCTCTGGGTCATGTTTATCAGCCTGAGCTGTAACGTCCTCTGACCTTTGTTGAGCAGCACCATGGACGTGTTGCATGCAGAGGCGTCCTCTCCCATCTTGTCCTCTCTGTGATCGCCGGATCTGAGGCAGCACGGCTCGGCGTTACTCAACTGACGCGTCACCAACGCCCGAATCTGGGAGTTGAACCTGTGACCGGACAGAAGCTGTTAGTGTAGATCTGTAGATCAGAAATGATGACTGATGACTTTTTTTTTAACTTACTTCATGATTATAATGTAGACTCCATACATGGTCATGAGGAGCAGGGATTCCCACCTGCACAGTGAGCAACAGATTTGTGTTAGTTTGGTCTCAAACTTACCGAACCTCCATTTCAAAATTCACTATCCTGCTGAGCACACAGCTCTGTCTTCCATGCCTTTCATAGAGATGTGATAAATATTTCTGTACGTAGTGAAATGTGCACATTCAATAAAGTTTAGCTCATCCTAAATTATTTAAATATTATTGCAAATGGTTAAAAAAGCATATTTTTTATCAATTAAAGTCTAGAAAATACAAGTAAAAATATATATGTATTTTACAATATTTAGATCTTATCCCATCTTAATTTACCTGATTTTATCTTGTCTTATTTTATCTTATCTTATACTATTCTATGTAAAGATTATTGCAATTTGATAAAAAAAAATTACATTTCTTCATTAATCTTATCGATTGTTTGTGTAACTCAAAATGTTTCTTTTGTGAACTTATATCAATTTATATTAGGTCATGATTATTTAAAGTGACTTTCTTCAGGAGAGTTTAGTCATATTATCCACATGGAAAACAAATGCAACACAACACATAAGGAGCTTTGCGCACTTCTACACACACACTGTACCTGTGTGTGCACATCTTCCCTAACAAGCACCCACACTGATCTCTTGCTGTCCCCCTGAGCCTGGTCAGGACGCACTGCTGCACATGTGCAGACTCAGATATTGTGAGCATGCAGTGACTTGGCAAACTCAGCTGCAACACAAATCTGCCCCAGTGGATCCAGAGGAACAGGGGGTGAGGTGAAATACAGCCAAGCGGCTTTGGCTCCGCTCGCTGCAATTCAATAACAGTCTTTCATTTATCACTGAGGAAAGCACCGACATTAAATCCAGGATTAAATCTACTCTTTCATTAAAACCACTGACACATACAACAATGGAAAGGCCATTTTTTTTAAAGGCCAAAAGAAAACATTCACAACAGCTTGGAAGAATAAATGAGTTTAGAAGGGAAAATCTGCACAAAAGAAATCAATCCAACAACTATTTCTAAATCAATCTAACAAGCCCCAAATTGCTGAGGGGTTGCCACAGATGACATAGACCTCCTCCACACAAAGTAAACAAATGAAAAGTCATCAGACAGCAGATTGTAAATTGATCCTGAGCCGACTCTGTAATGAGCAGTGGCTGACTGGAAACACACATGGAGCTGTTTTTTTTTTTCTTGAATTGAATCGATTTGACGGGCTGCTCAATCACGGACTGCCCAATCACCTTGTTGACACCCTCAACCTCCTGATTGTGATGGCACAGGTTTGAGGAAGAGGTCGTGACCCCAATCACGAAGGAGACGAATTTCCACATCTGAATGCAGAACACAGCCACTGTGGGAGTGCTGCTACAGAAATGTGATCATATGAGGACTGCTTGATTATTCAGAGCATCCTATTTATTCATTCATTTTAATGGAACAGTATTATTGTGATTTTGCTTTTTTAAATGAGCCTAGAAGTAAATCTGTGACGTTTCAGTGATGATGTAAATGTGAGTTAGTGTAAACAGGAATTTCAACTCCTTATCTCCACGTTTAAAGAAAGAGCAGGAAGTTTAAAGACCTTTCAAACAAGCTGAGCCTCCAGGATAAACCTCGACTGATTTATACTTTTAGTATCTGTTAAAACATTGTAAAACATCGTCTTGTGCAAGAAATAAAGCAACTACATTTAGACAGAAGTGGTCGTTCACCTCCTACACCAGTGCAATTTCAGTCTAAAAACGTTTTTCCACACTCATAAAATCATTTCTTGTTAAACAATCTGTACGAGTTCTGACTGGTACAGATCCTCTGGCCTTAACCCGCTGGGACTGTCACGATAACCTTTGACTGAAATCTTACCAGTTCATCTTTGAATCAACCGATCAAAAGGCAACTGTAACCTTTGACCACTCAAATGTAATCAGTTCATCTATGTCAACCTAAACGTTTGTGCCAAATCTGAAAGGATTCCCTTGAGGCTTAAGATAACACATTAATAAAATAAGATAATCCTTTATTCGTCCCACAGTGGGGAAATTTGCGTGGTGTCTCTGTGACCTGGACCTTAGCTCAGCCACCAGTTCATCTGTGAGTCCAACTCAATGTCTATATAAAATATGGAAAGATTCCCTGGAGGTCTTCCTGAGGTATCGTGTTCACAAGGCAAAAACACTTCTGTTTGGTCTTGACCTTTGACCTTCGACCATCAAAATCTAATCATATCTTCTTTCCCTGAACGTTTGGACCAAGTTTGAAGAAATTACATGCGGACACCTGACAGACAATTGTATAACACAGGAATACAAAATACAACATAATTCAAAGTGTATGAGCTCACCAGACGACTCTGGCATCATAGATTACCTACAGAGAGAACAAAATAGATTAATTAAACACAATGTGGAAAAGTCAAAGCTACAAACAGGTGGACTCTGGAGGAGGAAAGCAGATCTCACCCCAATGAGGGCCAGTACAGAGAGGATGTAGTAGGAGGAATCTCGGAACAGAGACCACCATGTCAAGACCACTGTCTGAGGAGGGAAGTCATAAATGTTAGTGTTCATTCTCTGTCAGATCTACACAGAAGATGTGAGTAAAAAACATTTTGTTTAAATTTCTACCTGGCCTGCAAAGATCCCACTCAGGCCAATGATGACCAGGATGTTGAAGACAGCCGAGCCCACGATGGTGCCGACGCCGACGTCTCCTTTAGTGATGAAAACACCTGCGGGTGGGAGACCCAGAGGGACAGGGGGACAGGGGGCAGGGGGGAGAAAGAGAGGGAGTCAGATGTGTCCATTCAGTGTCTCACTTTGTTTGGTTTCAGATACACACAGACACACACACAGACCCTTTAGAGGACATTATATTGACTAACATTGATTTACTGGAGAATCACTGAAACCTAATAACTACTAACTGACTAATCCTAACCCTTATTCTAACCTAACCATAATCTAATAATAATATTAAACTTAACCCACACCTAAATCTAACCTTAAAACACATTTCCACTTTCAATTGTAATGATTTTACATTACAGAGACTTTATTTTGTCCCCATAAGGCAGACAATTCCCCATCATGTGAGTGTGTATACAGATTTGGGTCCCCACAACGTGAGTAATAGCTGGACCAAACACACACACACGCACACACACACACACACACACACACACACACACACACACACACACACACACACACACACACACACACACACACACACACACACAGACTATAGAGAGGGGTGAAAATCAAGTATGTAATTGGGGTTATAGAAGTTCACTTGAATTGGACTTTGCTGACATCTCATGGATGAGTCTGTTACTGCAGCAACTGCAAACAAAATGTATATCCTTAAATCTGAATAAGTAAAAATGTATGATCATTAACTAAAGTAAGTTCTCCCTAAAATGGCTGAGCCACCCACCAATGAGAGAGGTGAAAAGCTCTGGAGCAGAGCTTCCTGCCGCCATGAATGTCGCCCCGGCCACATCTTCGCTCAGCTGCAGGTTCTGAAAGATAAAAGACAAAACAAAAAAAATCAAATAATGACCTGTTGATTGAAGCAAAGTTTATTCGAAGGCAGATTGATGCTCACCTCAGATATTTTCTCAAGGGAAGGGACAAAGTAGTCCTCACACACGATGGCCAGAGCGTAGAACATGTAAATGGCCTGTGGAGTTGTTGAGCACAGATCAGAGAGTGGAGGGACACACACATACACACACACACACACACACACACACACACACACACACACACACACACACACACACACACACACACACATCCTGCCTCTGTTTGAAATATATCATGTCAAATATGAGCGTAATGAGTCGAGCATGTAAACAAAAAGGAAAAAAAATATCAGGCAAATATTGTGTGAAATACTCACACAGAGCGTATGAAGCAACACAGCCCCTTTCCTCCGCTGCTCCTTGGTAAATATGTCCTCTGGGAACTCGTGGATGGCTGTGAGAGGAGGGCGGACATGGGGATGATTTGAATATTTCATTTAGTTTTTCAGAGTTTTTCCATTTCCTTTTCTAATTAAAAACAAACATCGATTTTGGAAGCTGCGAATAACATAAAAATCAGCCTAAATGAAAAGTGACATCACCTCAATGAAAAAACACTCAACGACAAATAGATGCTGACAGGTTCAAATGATGTGAGTCACAAAGTCGGATGCCCTAAAATGAGCTAATGCCTGCAGCAAATGCCTGCTCATTTTAGGGAAAATAAATCAAGAATACAAAATGTTTCCCTTAAATTTAGGGAACATATTACACAGTTGAACTATTTTCTCTCTATAAGAGGTTGTTTCTCCTGATTTTCTGATATAAAGCTTTATTTTTAAAAGATGTTTGCTTCTTTCATTAAAACCGGTCATTTCAAAGTGAACGTGCAGATAAAGAACGCTGTCATCCTCCTGTTTGTCCCATTTCAGACGCAGCAGAAACCACAACGTCTTGCAGACACAGCCGAGACAGGAAGTGAGGTTGAAGTGAAAGTGGCAGCTGCTTCCTGTTCTTCCTCGAGTGTAAAAGATAAAGAAGACTGTTGATGACAGCTCAGCCTCCCCCTGCTCTCACCACGTTACCAGAGAGAGGAGAGAGAGAGAGAGAGAGAGAGAGAGAGAGAGAGAGAGAGAGAGAGAGAGAGAGAGAGAGAGAGAGAGAGAGAGAGAGGTGCAGCTCCAATTTACAACTCAGAGCGGAGCTGGATGAATTTAAACTACGGGGGAGCACGGAGCTATTTATAGCTCCTGTGCTGTGTGAGACAACAGTGGGTCGACAAGCACACAATAAGCCCAGTGCAGCCGTCGCACACTGTGGCTGCAAGGAAACCGAACAACAGACTGCGTGGATTAAGATCGGGTCCCTTGCGATGAGGGATATGAGATTTAATCTTTGACTCTGTGGTGTCAGAGACGGAGAGGAGGAGGCCATATGGTCCCGGGGAGAGGACAGTGACTTGGCCATATTCAGTCAGAAAATGTAAATGTTTGTGCACCACTGTTTACACGTGTGCGTCTGCGCTGCCTGCTGTTTCTTGTGTATCAATTTGAAGGCCTGCAGTAGGAGTGGGTTTGTGAGTGCGGGCAGGGCCTCCGTGCTTTTGTCTTGTGATCGCTTAGAGGACTCGGGGAAAAAACCTATTTCATCCGTGTGCCAGCTGTTATTGCAGGGCAGGGCTCATCCACTAAATCATCGAGGCTTAGCATGTAAACTTTCTGTCATCTTATTGCACGGAGCCGAGCCTGAATGTGAGGCTGCCCTGTGTGCGTCTTCTGAAGCGGCCTGTCACGCTGATCAGCTGTTGGACATCTGTGCTCTCTCTCTCTCTCTCTCGCTCTCTCTCTCTCTGTCTCTCTCTCTCTCTCTCTCTCTCTCTCTCTCTCTCTCTCTCTCTCTCTCTCTCTCTCTCTCTCTCTCTCTCTCTCTCTCTGTGATTCTATATCTTCCACCCTCTTGTTTGGCCTGTGGCGTCCTGTCTCACAGCCCTGGACGACTCCCAGCGTCCTCTCTGCCCCACACAACACAAACTCCCAGGTCCTGCAGTAGGTGGAAACACAGGGGCTGCGACATGAGGCTCAGATGGACGCTTTGAGGAGTTGCTCTGGTGAAGGCAGTTGCTATGGAGACCCTCTCCCCGGGGGCAGCTTTTTTTTTTCTTTCCTTTTTTTGATGGGTGGCAGTAGGAAGCCAAAGGCAAGGCGATTGCATGAACAGTGAGAGAGGGGGGGAGGTGAATTTGTGTTTCCCAGGGTTGGGGTTTATGAAAAAATGAAAAAAAAGAGAAGTGACAGCAGCTCTGGACCGTAATGTCTAAAAATATTTATTTTCCCTCACAAACCCTCAGGAGAGGTCTGAGAGAGCGAGGGGGGGGGCAAGGGGGGGGGGGCGCGAAGATACACAGGGACAGAAAGTGCGTACTGGTTTACTGAAGGCTGCTGGACAGGAATGTGCTTTACCAAGACTGTTTTGCTGTGGTTTCACAACACAAAGCCACAAATTGAAACACACGCGTTGAAGACAAATCGCACATCTGCAACTTCCAAAAATCAGGGATTTAATCCAGATGTGATATCATCTCGATACCAGCGGTGATTTTGAAGTCAGAAGTTAAGCGGTGAGACGTCTCTCTGCGCTCAGACCTCCAACCTGACTGCTCCTGGTGTCTCTCCTCTGCCACGATCCCAAACTGCTCCCACAACTCCTCCACCTCGGATCTGCTTCTGTCTGTCACAGTCGTCTCACATCAGTTCACCTGTCTCTGTTTCCTTCGAACTTCTCCATAACCCACAGGTGTTTAAAGCTCTGTGTATTTCCTCAACCTTTTCAAACAGTCGCTGCACTGAAGCCGCTGCTGTGGCGTCTGCTCCGACATGAGGAACATCACTTCCTGTGCAGCAGAGAGCACAAAGAGGGTGGATGTGAAGAGAGAAGCTCTAATGAACCGGTTGAATCATCGTTCACTGATAAAAAGGTGAAACAGCAAAAAAGAGCCGGATTTCTTGAGCACGATCGCTTAATAACTCTGAGAATTGTACGTTTTTACATCCTCCTTCATTTACAAACCCATCATTGACACATCACATGACGCTGCAGCTGTGTGATCACTTGATCTGGTGATGTAGTCGGCGTGAGGCAGCATGTGAAGTGACAAACTGCGTCAGTAGCAAGTGTGAACATCGGACTAAACTGGAGAATAACCAAACAACACTTTGTCACATTGTTGAATTAGGCCCAGTACACACCTGGTTTTAACCATAGACTCTATATATATATAAAGGTTTTAACATGTGGTCTCTGTGTTCCGATCGCAAGTCGGCAGGTCTGAGTGTGTGTGGTCACAACTGACATTAAAATGTGACCCCACTTGTGTCTCGTGGTCGGATCTCAGATAGGAGCTCACCTCCAAGGTCACCACACAAGTGTGTCCGATGTCACTCGGTGTGTGTGTGTGTGTGTGTGTGTGTGTGTGTGTGTGTGTGTGTGTGTGTGTGTGTGTGTGTGTGTGTGTGTGTGTGTGTGTGTGTCTGGAGGACGGCAGCTGAGTAGTCGGTCCTTCATATGCGGCCCAGGACAGATTCGCGTTCACACTCTTAAAAGATCAACTCCGAGTGTGATCTAGCGTGATCGGATCTACATTTGATCTGAGTCCGTTCACACATGTACCTAGACCTGTCCACTTGAGATCAAATCACACATGTTAATATCATGTAGGTACAGGGCCTTAGTTTTATGTGTATTGAAGGTGCCTCAGTTTTTACAATAGAGTCTAAGATGGATTGTAGATCCATTGACAGCTGGGTGCACAGTGGAGCACATACCACACACACCAAGGCCCAAAAATCAAGCTGCTTCAAATTCCACACACACTGAGATATCAGTTCCCTACGTGTGGCAAATTTTTCATCAAAATCCATTAATTATTCCCTTGGAAAACTGTGAAATATAAAAACCCACCCAATCTCTCAATGTTAAGGATATTTAAAAATCTGACTTTTCCTTAAATTGTAAATTGTACACTAGAGGAGAGATGATATATATATCAATCCATGTTGATTCTTTCCCGGTTTAAAAAAAGGCTTGAGATAACTGAAGTTGAACATCTTGTAAATTACTAAAGTCTGGGCCTGCAGGGGAAGGAATCGACGATTGGTTTTAATTTATTTATTCTCGTTCCCTTGAGCCTCCTGATTTTTCAATATCCAATCCTGCTGACGGCAACTTAACAATTATGAGTTGTTTATATGAGTTATTTATTTGTTTTATTGAACTTTTCCATGAAGAGGTGAATATATAAAAAGAAGCAAAGTGTAAATTTGACTAATGGATCTGCGTTTAGCCGAAACACGCTGAGTGCACTCAATAAAACTTTATTAGCTTTTAGCTGCGGCACCACAACATTTATTACCTCCACCAAGGAGGTTATGTTTCCACCCGTGTGTGTTTGTTGGTTTATTTGTTTGCAGGAAAACTACTGAGCCGAGTTTCACCAAACAGAGAGGAGGGACAAGGCCTCGGAAGAAACCATCACATTTTGTTGCTGATGAAAAATAATGGATAAAAGGAAATCATCTAAGTTACCAGGAAACTTCCTTCTTTTTTTTTAAATTACTACTATAAGAACTAGAGGATCCTGTGTGGGTCTGTTCAGCCTTGGCAGAGGAATGTTCTCTACTGAGAGCCATTCTAATTATAAAACACTGTTGCCTATTTGAAGAAGCAGCTGGGCATTAAATAGTTTGTTTTGGTGTGAGGTTGGATATTACTTATATCAAAAAGAAAAGCAGGTTTCTCTCCTTTGTTACCTCAGGTTAGGGTTTTTTCTACATTTGTTTCTTCTTTTTATTTAGCAGGATTGCACAAAAACTAAAAATGCTGATGTGGATCCAGGACATTGTGAAATAGGATGTTTTTCACTACTTTCATTGATTACTCAGCGAAAAATGATTTGATTTTTTTTTCATAAATCAGGCACATTTTAGAGGACTGATGTTTATGTGTGTGTGCGATTCGGTGCAGATTAAATCTTTATCCAGTGAATCTAAGCGTTGTTTCATAAGGGGACTGTTGGGACCTGGTGGAAGGGATGAACTTAAAACTATATGTTTAGCACTGTTTATGGTTGTTTCACAGATTCTGTTTCATATATGTATAATTATTGAAGTGCAGAACAATGATGCATGTGCAGCAGATTAGATCTTTGAGTAGAGTAGTGTGCTGATGTCTCTCTGAGTCCATCTGCTTCAGGAGGCTTCAGTGCCCGTGAATGTGGGCAGGACGGAATAATGCGATCGACCTGGAAGTCGGCAGGGTGTCCTGGAGTCAAGCTACGGTATCGACTGGCACACTGAGTCAAGTCGGATCATGCACCCACCGAACTGCCACTGGTGTATCGACACACACACACACTAACACACACACACACACACACACACACACACACACACACACAAACACACGCACACACCTCTGCAACGCTGCTGCATTTTACATGAGGAAATAAAAATAAATATTTCATCCAGGTGTGTAATGTAAATTCAATTATGCATTTGTTCTTTGATTTGCTTTCCTTTGAGGCACTTTGAATACGACGTTGATGAAACGACAGCAGGGCTTCCAACCGCACCAATCACCTCTCCCGTCAGCAAACACACCGGACATCATGTTACTCTGGTGTGACGGGAGTGAACGCAAAATCTGATGCAGCCTAATCGAACTCACACAACACCGTCACATCCTCAGCCTGGTGGACACGGATCAAACTACACGTACGTGACGAAGGACATTTTTCTACTTATTTTGGTTGGTGGGCAGAAAGCAAATGGGTTTGAGCAACATCCAAACATCTCTCTGCTCCAAATGTTCCAAAACCTCAAGATTACAAATCACGCTTGTGTTAACTGCTGTTTGCTTTGTGTGCCATCCACAATCTGTCTGTTCCCGTAAAAGTCCGACACCATTCCAGGATCATTTGTATTAGATTATCCGCCAGCTTCTCTTTCTCAACGCAGTTCCAAAAAAACCCCCCCAAAACACGACAGTGGAAAAATACTATTCTCAGCTGAGTGTCGCCTGCCAAGATAAACATCACAACATGCCTCAGCAACACACGAGCCATTTACTTCATTTACATTATTTGGATTAATTCACCCACTCCTCCTCATCCTCCATCTCCTCCTCGTCTATTTTTAGTTCTTTGTACTTTTAATGCTTGAAAGACAGAATTGTCTGGGTTTCGAAATTTAGCATTCAGTTGCCTAGCAACCGCAGTCTCCGAGGCTTGTCAGCTGAAGGCGGATCACGCCGCTCCATCTTGTTCAGAGGAGTGTAAGGGATGAAAAGACAGTGAGAGAGCCTGGGGCTGGACGCTACTGTGCAATCCCCAAGGTAATATCCCCCGAGGTCCGGCCAGGCTTTTAATCACACTACAGATTATGCAATCACTGTCAGACGGCCTGCTGAGGAGGAGGGCGGCAACCTGAGCCCGGAGCCGCGCTCACTGCTGCGCCTTGCACTACCTGTTCAGCCTTTTGTTCGCCTTGCACGTCTCAGGAGTATTATCACGGGGGAAGTACCTCGCCGCGGCGCGCCCGTGTCTTTGTGAGAGATAACGAGGAGCCTCATGAAGGTTAAGTGTGTTATCAGGTAGCAAAACACAAATGGCTGTGCCGACCAAATGGAGCGTTGGTGGAGAGATGCACCAATTCACATTTTTCTCATTTCATCTCATTTCTCGCTCTCAAGTGTGGAAGAAAAAAACCCTCTGATGTAACATCACAGATGAGGACGTGTGACAGCAAGACAGTGAGGTGTCTGATCAATTGTTCCCTATGAGTCCGTGTTCCTGCAGAGCTCCACAAAAACATAAACTATGTAATATCACAGAGACGCGGAATTACTTTTCTAGATCAGATTATCAAAACCTAGAGTGGTTTTAAGATTAAAATGGCTTAAGGGGAACAAGGTTTGGTGATAAAACGATGAAGAGAATTAAAACTGACATCTATGGTCACACGGTGGATATACTGACCAAGTCTCAGCCCAGACCTCCAAAATAAATAAACCTCTTGATAAAGTCAGTAATAAAATTATTCCAAATGACACATCACTCATATAAAAATAGAAAACCCCGCCTGTGCCCGTGTTATATAAACCTGTTGTGAATAAATTAAGTTGCTCTGACAACTTGATCATTCCCGACGGCTGTGATGAAAAAGACAAATGTAAGAATTTGTGCTTCACAATCAGTGAGAAACGCAGAAATGATCAGACACTGGTCCTCTCCCCAAATCTATTCCTGAAATTATTAAAATTATACATTGTGTGTGAAATATTCAGGGTTGCACTCTCCTGACGTGTTATTTGCACTTTATATCATTAACTTGCATACATTTCTGCCAGAGCTGAACAATAACCCAACAGTTCTCCATACAATGCTCCATTGTGAGTGACAACCCAATATTAGCAGAGTCATAAAGTAAATGCAAATGATATGAAGATACTGAGTCGAATTCTCCTAGAAGGGGCGAAGGGTTTTTCTTTTCTCTCTTTGTGCAGCATTGTTATTTTATCTACTCCGTCTCATTATCTCCACACAACAATAAAGAGATTTCCTCCCCGAACTGAATTTTTAATAATAAAACTGTCAGCTGTGATGAATGCAGCTCATGTCAGCCAGCCAGCTAATCAGCCTGGGAAGCACAGAGGAGCAGGTCTGATTATGTGCTGTCGATTGGCGGCACGGCTTGGGGATAATTTCACATTTTCAAGATGCGAGTTGGAATCTGTGCAGAATATTTCAGGCTGCGACCAGACTGGAGAAGCAAAGGCAGGGGACTTGTATCCTGCTAAAAAGACAAAAACAGAACGCCTTAAAAAACAAACTGATCTAATCTGACTTTTGTGCTTCATCTGCTCTCGGAGTTTTTCAGTGCACAGCCTCGACAGTGACAACCGACACAATGCTTCGTCCGCATGACCTTTCAAGTTCACCTGCAGGGGGGAGAGGCAGGAGTCTCTGGTACACTCCGCCCTCTTTGTTTACCTGCACACACCACACACAATCACACACATGCACGTGACATACTCTCTATAGCACTTCCTCACCAGTAGCAGGCTCGCCATGCACCTTTTTCTGGCTGTGTGCCTCATTCCAAATATCATACCATGAATTGAACAATATGAGAGAGTAATGCACTCATGTGGCAAGAAATTCTACTGTTCCTTAATAGGGGCGGATTCACACGATACATAAAAAACTGTCATTTTTGAAAAGACGTATCATTTTCTTCCTGCAATATCAGGTTGTTCTGATTTATAGACGATCTTATCCACATCACCCATGTCTACACTGAATGATGAAGGATAAGGGAGTGCTGCAGACAGTCTGGGGGGGGGGTTGCTGCTCTGTCCTGGAGGAGCACAGAAGTGATCTTTCTGGTTGAAAGCAGAGTGACTCACCTGCTCGGGGCTGATCCAGGGTCTGGTTGTCTGACGTCTCCTGCAGCAGCCTGCGAGTCCATCGCGGCGTCCCGTCGTTCACGCCTGGCCGAAGAGCAGAAGATTCGGTTTCTGTTAGAAGGAAGAAAAAACATCGGGGTCGTTTTTAGTGTAAAATGCAGTTTCACACACTCCATCTTTAGAAACTGTGGTTTGATTGTTGTTACCTCTGCTAAGGAGGTTATGTATTCGTCTGTGTTAGTTTGTAGGATTACGTAAAACTAACTTTTGGTACAGATCTGGTTCAGGGATCAGATGCAGGGATTTTGTTTTATAGTTCATTGATCTTGATTTGATAAATCCGGCCTGATTAGGGGACTGATATTTATGAGTGTGTGCAAGTTGGTGCTGATCCAAATTAAAATCTGGATTTAGTGAATTAAAATGTAGTTTCAGAAGGGAACTGTTTGGCCTTGGCGGATGTGCGAACTCTACTAAGTGCCATTATAGTTTAAGCACTGATTCTTTTTTTTATTGGTTTAGTCAATTATTTCGTTGATTGGCAGAACAATTATTCCCCACTGTTTCGCTTACCAATTCTTTCAGTAGCAATCAAAACATATATTTCTTATTTTGAGAAGTTTGTACAATGCTCCACCATCATTAAGAGTCTCAATTAGCCCTTTTTTCTCCGTCCTGTAATTGTGTCTGCAGCTATTCTGGTCTCTAGTAGAGCGAGGGCGCAACAGACTGTAGCTTCATGTTTCTGGCCATGGGAGATAACAGCATGTTCAGTCATTCACGCCATGACGCCGTCAGCTGTCCTGAGCCATCAGCAATGAAATCTTTAAAAGGTGTGTATTTCAGCTCCATGCATTTTTTTCCTCAGTAGCTAATCTCCGCGTGGCTTCCAGTTTTTACAGCTTTACTAGGGCGACAGCTGAGGAACTCCCCACAGATAGAGCTGTCCCATCATCTATCTCATCATCTCTCCTCCGTTGGGGGGAGAAAAATACACATATTCCCCCTCTGCTACCCAGTGATCCTTTCACCGAGGGGCCGGGAAGATAGCGAAACGGTTATTACGCACTGCACTACACAGGGGCCTTTTATTTATGAAGCGCCTTGGTGCCTGTGTCTGATGCATTTTGTGATTGCCAGGCGCTGTAGTGCCTCTTTGTAGCATGCAGCTCATTGAGCCTGTTTGGCGAGGGCAGCGGCCGCGGCTGAGAGGAGACGTGAAGGCTTTCATGTTGAGGCATCAAGAGGGGCTCGACTCGTATGAAATTCAAATGGGTTTCTGCCACAGATGGCTCTGCAGCACTTTCACACATTGAGCCGGGGTGAAGCCTTCAACACCTTCAACCACATCTTGTCTCATTAGAAAAAGCTGAAATAAAATACGTGATTATCTTTCAAAAGTTTCTTTTTTTCCCCAGATTCAGATTCAGTAGATTTAAGACACTTCACATGGTGTGCAGAGGTTACAGAAGGATCAGTGATGAAAGCGGATGAAATGCGGTGTTTGTGTGGAAATATCTTAATCCTGCCTCCACGTTCCTCAGCATAAACACGCTGCTTGAACGAAGAAAGGTAAGTATAAATACCATCATGTTCGCTATGAATAATATAAACTACAATTCATCTCTCTTCACATTTGTAGCTCTTATATGTAGAGCACATACCTCCACTTAGACCCAACAGTCCCCTTCAAGTCGATCAAACTGCACCGACTTTCACACACCATGAATTATCTCGATTTATTTTATCAAGATCCATAAATTATTCTCAGAGAAATCAAGGAAAATGTTCAAAATTTTAAAGAAGCGTAGAAAAAGTGCAGAGAGTCGCCTCCTGATCCGGATCTGCATCAAAATGATATATGTTTATCCAAGACCTATATATAATCCTTCAGCCAAGTTTTGCGGTAATCTGTCCAGTATTCTCCAGTTTAGTCTTGTTAACTAACAAACAAAACAACCATCAGACAAATGCACATGACCTCTTTGGCGGAGGTAACAAAGAGCACAGGGAACTGGCATTGAAGCTCTGTGCTACTCATGTATTCCCTTTGTTGTGAAACGTACTCATGGATTTGTTTGTAGTCTTAACACATGCTGAAAATGGACTGAATGATACAAGCTCAAAATCCTTGTATAAGGCCTATTTAACTTTCACCGGCCTTGAGGACGAAACCATTATTTGAAGGAAAGTCCGACGCCGTACACCCAGTCATCAGCTCCATTCAGAAGACACACAGCGCTGCTGCCTCCTCTTCCGTCAGCAAAAAGAAGACATTTGATCCCATCAATCACACATCGACTGAACAGACCGGCTTCCTCACTTCTTACCCCAAACAGGCTCAGTGCCTCCACATGGACTCAGAGACTGCAGCCTGTGGTGGTGAACCTGTGTGGTCCCTGACTGGGAAATCCTCCACAAGCAGGTTGCACACGGCTGCATCTGAAACCTGAATCTTTGGGTATTGCTTAATGTAAAATACATATCTGTATCTCAGTCCAACCAACATTTTCATTTAGAAGACAGAGCAGTCGTACAGGTCTCTGCTGTGACATTCACACCGACATTCAGTCAGTGTCATGTTGCAGTAAACACAGAGGATGAGCTGTGGATTTGACCTTAAATGGGATCAAAAGGCAGTAAATGTCTGAGCGTAGACAAAACCGAGTTCAAATAGTGAAAAACTAAAGCTTGAAAAAGGATTTTGTCGCTGTACGATAAGGTCAACTTTCTCCTATTAATGTGTAAATGAATATAACCTGTTGATATTCACTGCAGAGAGTTTCCAGCTGCAACAATAACGTATTCATACTTGACTTGATTAATTTTTCTTTTTCGTCAAACCAGTATCGATACTAATCTCCAGTGCATTAGAAAAAATAAATCAGATCCTTTATTCCGCAGCCTAAAGCTTCAATGATTCAAATTAATATTCACCCTCATCAGTCAACACTCAATACCCTGCCACGACAAATCCAAAATTGAATTGTAGAAATGTTTGATAATTGATTGAGACAAAAATATTAATATTCTGTTCTGACCCTTTGGCCATGATTGTAGTATCCAGTCTTCTTGGATATGACGTGACGAGCGTTGCACACCTGGATTTTCTGTCCTCTCAAGTCGCTGTGGGCGCAGAGCCATCTCTAGGGCTGCAGAGATGTTTGATTGGGTCGATGTCTATAGTCTGAGATCCTGACAGTTCAATCTTGGCGTCTGAGAGTCCTTGACGTGCTTCTTTTGTTTTCAAAAACGGCGCAGCTCAGTCTGAGTGACCATCAGGTGATTGTCGCCTCTGTTACCAAGGCCCTGATTGGCCAATCACTGAGCTTTGCAGGCAGTCGCTACAACCTCACGACCTGGTTTTTGCTGTGATATTGAGTGTCATCTGTGACACCTTATAGAGACAGGAGTGTGACTTTCAAAACCACGTCCAATCATGACTGTACCAGTGAGCTGCAATTAAAGAGGGTCGAGAGAAATGGGAGATATCTGAGACTCATTCCAAGTGTCATGGCAAAGGGTCTGAAAACTTATGTCTATGTAAGATTTCAAGAATCATAAAAAAATTCAATCAAATTATATTTGTATAGCACACATAGGGCACCATCCTGTGTCCTGAACCCTCAACCTAAAACATACAAACTTCAGGGGGAGTCAGATATGAGGGATCTCTCTTCCAGCCCGGACAGGAGTGCACAGAGCAGAACCACATCAACAAAATAACAACACAACATGACATCCACGGTAGATTTAGGGGGAAATATATTGATTTTAGCAGAAAGAGGAAACGGCGAAGGTGTGTGGATGCTTTTGTTTGTCAAACTGATGAATCAAACTGGTGCAATCTCGTGTGTATACGCCTCCAGACCAAGAGACTCACTGGATGGATTCTACAAAGTAGTAGTAGTGGCTGTAACCATTTACCTTGTTTTTCTAACAATGGGCACCATGACTTGATGTAATAATAACCCCACAGAGAATCATTCGCACCTGATCTGCTTCCCTCAGCTCTACAGAGGATGTTAACAAGTTTAGGCACGTATTTTTTTATTTTTGGCTCTGATGGAAACCACTGCACACGACATCCCCAGCGCCAAACTGGGGACAGACAAAGCAACCAGCCACTGAGCACAGCAGAACATTGACGAGACAAAGAGACAGAGGTTTCCCACAGTAGAGACCAAACACAGCAAGAACGGCACTTAAGAGTGGAAAACCTCAGCCAAGGCCCAGACCTCTAATGAAACCACATTGAAATTCCTTATATCCTAATTTGTATTTTATCTGCACAAAATTCACACTCGTAAATATCAGTCCCCTAAACAAGCCTGATTTATTTTCCAACAAATTAAATATTTTCTCAGGTAGGAAACGAATATGATAACCAGTCCTGTACTGTTTGTGTCATCCTGTTAAATACCCAGTAAACCAACAAACAAATAAACAAACTGACAGAGGTGATGTGTCTCTGCTCAATGTGCAAATACGCAACTATTGGCGAACAGTTTTGCTATATTTGCTAATTCACCTTCAGAAAAAGAATATGCCGATGTACGTTAATAGCTCATTCCCACTGCTTTCAGGGATCCCAAATACTGTTATTCCAGGTTTAACATTTAGTTCTTAAAAAAAAAAATCCATGTTGCATTTTGTGTGCTGACAGACACGGATGTGACGTCCATGGGTGTGTCAGCTGTTCGTCTCACTGCTGCCACACAGCCATCTTGGAAATAAAATGTTGTTAGTAAGGCTTTAAACTATAAATCAAGCATAAAAACCTCCCTTTTATAAAGAAAAAGGTCAAAAAGTACATAAAATAACAAATCCCTTTCCTTGCTGCTTCTGTCTTTAGAGAGTTTCTCATTGCTTTCAACCATGTTTGTTGCTTTTTTGGCAGTGGATGCTTGTTCAGTTTGTCATCATCCTTTGAGAGTTGATGGTGATTAAATACACTTGTAAATAGTTTGTGTTGGTGTGTCACTTCGTGTTGTTTGACTAAATCGGACTAATATTGATACGGCAGTGTTCAGCACAGCCATAAATAGTCATACTAGCCGTGGTATTCGGGATGCTACAGGATGTGTCATATTTTCCGAGTACATTGCGAACGTAACCTGCCTGTCGCCATTACAAACAGCAGACCACATGCATCGCCAAGAGCTCTTACATGGTTTAAGTTGAGCGGCCTTGGTCTTGGTTCAAAAAACCTCTTCTGGTTGATGGCACACTCATATTTTAAAGGTGAAGTATAAATATTAATGACACGGCTCATTCACCGGGACACTCTTCAGCGAAGGACATCATCCTGCAATACCAGGATGAGGCCGCAACGTGATTCAAAACACTGTAGATGGAACAAAAAGTGCACGGCTTCAAATCTTCACAGCACGCGCACACACACACACATAGGATTACAGGGGGTAACTGAAGCTGCTGATGAGTGTGTGCGACAGTGTGACCACATCAGAAAAGGTGATGAGAGAATAATGAGCTGGGGGGAGGGGTGTGTGTGTCTGTGTGTGTCTGTGTGTGTCTGTGTGTGAGAGTGTCAGAGAGGGTCGCATAGCGAAGGTGTGTCTGGACATGGACTGTGATTAAACCGATGAGTTGTGTGACATGAACTAACACCGCATGTCCTTTTATAGATGGTGCTGTTCTTACTGTGTCAAGTTTAATGTTGCCGTGGCGATAAAGGAGGAATCAGACCGTGGGGAAATCAGAAAATCGGGATAATGTCAATCATGTGTATGGCATTGTGTTATAAATAGGATGAAATGACAGTTACCGTAAATAATTTCAAGACAAATGGAATTCATTTATATTCGTCTACGTTTAATAAGAAAACATTCTTATGTCTTTAGTATGAATTTAGTCTTTAGAATATGTTGATTCATTGGCAGAATGAAAAACATATTCTTATTGTTACAGCCTGGGAAGAGGCAAAAATATCAAAAGGGGCGAGACGACAAAATCCTTAACGCGCCCAGTCACACACGGCATCGAATCAACGCCTGCTGGACCTGCAACAACCAAACTGAACTTATAATCAGCGATCAGATTTATTGAGCCACAAATTGGGTGTGATTTATGTAATCAGCAAACTGTCACATTCCTGCGGAGAGAGCCGACTAAACGCCATGAGCAGGAGGACAGAAGCTGGCAGACGGCTGGAAGGCGTGTTAGAAAATAATGAAGAAAGGTTTGAATATTCAAACGCTGTGTTTCAGGTGAATGGTTTTATCACTTTGATGATAAAGCTTTGAGAATCACACCTTGAAACCTTTGCACCTACTTATCTTACTTTTATTATGCTATAATAACATATATTTTCAACCTACAAATGTATTTTGATGGAGAATTTAGGGCAGAGTCCATATGTATTCATATCTAAATCTATAGCAAAGAGGAATTTGAGATCAATGGACAAGAGGGGAGGCCTATTAGAGATGTTGCTGCACTTCATGGTTTACTCTGCATACGTGGATCATACAGGTCATATATTATATAGATGTTCAAGGGTAATATAGCATACATATCTTCTTATATACAGCATATATATCTTCTTTTTTCTTTACAGTTTCATTTTTCTTAAGATTTATTTTAAATATATATGGTTTTGCTTTTCTCTCTTTCATTATATGATCTTTATATATAAGGTTAAAATATGGTTATTTGAAAATTGTGACCTCCTGATGGCTGCGCCTCTTCTCATCCTTCACGGCAAACACACACATCAAATGTATAAAAACAGATTCATATGATGATAAATTGTTTTAAAATACTTTAGCTTTGTTATATCGTTTATGTTCCTGTGGCTGGATATAAGAATGTATAGGATTAAAATGACTGGGCGTGCGAGTCTATATTAAGGTCTCACCTGGTGCCTGGATGACCTGGGCGAGCCAGATGACGGCGAGCAGCCCGACTCCACAGCAGCAGAACCGCTGGAAGGGCCGCCGGTGCCTCGCAGCAGCAGCAGCTCTCATTCCTCAGCCGGCCGCATAGCCACCAAGAAACATCTGTTGCTCTCCGGCTTCCTCCTCACACTTGTCCCACACTTTGGGTCCGCGGAGCAGCCTCCTCCTCCCGGCAGCAGCAGCAGCGAGCGACTTCTCTGCCAAGTTGAGTTTTCTAAAAAGACAGGAGAAGGAAAACAACAGAGGTCCCCTGCTGGTGTGAGGGAGCAGCCTGGTCCCGCTGCCCGGGCTCAGAGCAGAGGCCGAGCCGCGTCAGTGCGCCGAGCCTCCGCCTGGATCGTGCGTAAAAGGAGCTCCGTGCGTTCATGTGCTCGGGCTGAAAGGTCGACAGCAGTGAGGAGCAGCCACAGGAGGCGACATGCTCTGAGCTCCGTGCGCCTTCACTCCCCACCCACCTCCCCCTGCTCCCAGCGACACCTCCTGTGTGTGGCCACCAGGCGGCGACACACTCAGGAAACCTCGGCCAGAGGACCTGAACAGAGGTGCGTGTGAGTGGTTTTGTTTTCACCTCTGTTGTTTTTTGTTTTGTTTGTTTCTGATCCATTTATTGATAAACAGCTGAGTGGATTTCAATGCAACTTGGTGGAAGGATGTGGTATCTATACATATGGGCAGTGGCGGATCTTGGAGTTTTCTACGTAAGGGGGCCATAAAGGGGCCCAATTGACCATGGATGAGTCCTGATGCGCTAAGGTGCACACTTAAACCATTCCTTGTTTTCTGTTTGTCCAAAGCCACATATCAATGAATATTATTTGAAAATTGTCCCTTGTACTCCATTTCAATTAAGTCTGACAATTAAGTGTAAGACGTGTATTTTTATTCCACAAACAGTTACCTATAATTTGACAAACAGAATCAGATGTGAGTTAATGTATTAAGTTCACCAGTTCAGAGCCTGCAAATAATCATATTGAAAAGATCACACGATAGTTGAAAGTTGCTTCATATTTTGCATTCATTTAGCATTGGGCTGAACAGAGCAATAGGGGCAAGAGCTACAATAAGTTCTGCTTTCGATCGAAAAATATCAAGTTGATAGTAGATAGTCAGCCAACACAAGTACAACATGAAAACACTCAGCAGGGAGACGGTTTCTAAGTGATTCAACATTGTGAGTCATCAGGTCAGAGATGCTGAAACAACATCCCTCACAGTGCAACTGCATTCACTGAATATTGACGTTGTGTTGTACAACAATGGGGAAACAGAACGAGAGAATATTGCAGATGAATAAACACCAGTAACATCACAGGTCTGCTCCCAGAGTGCTACATGTGGATGGAACCTGTTCTCGTACAGACACTGAAATCCGGCCACTTTCACGAGCAGATGATTTTTAAACCTGTAAGTTCCTCTTCCTTACTGCATCTGAGCTCGTCTGATATTGAGTGACAGCTCCTCTTTTCCCCTGCAAAATACACCTGTGTGACGCATGGAGACACACACATATATATATATATATATCTATATTATAAATACAGCTGTTGTGTTCACAGCTGGCAGTCTTACTGCCAACCCTGTGATTAGTGGATGACCTGCTCTGCCTCCAGCTCCACAGTCACCCTGCTCTTAGAGACCCTCCATGTACTGTCTGCTGGCTGCAGAGAAAAAAGCAAAAGTCACTCGCCACAATATCTTCTGTGTATCGTTACCTTAAAAAACAAAAATAAAAATACTTTGTGCTTCCAAATGAAGCATTTTCTAATTTGAATATTTTGAAAAGATAATTTCTATTCATGTTAACTTGTTAAACGTGTTGCTCAAAGGCACGATTTTTGCAATAAAAAACTTGACAGCTTACCCTAAGGACTTAAAATACTTTTTAATGATCTAAAGTCCAAGCTCAAGTGAATCTTCATACTTTGAAAAATAGTAGTTTCTTCAGGAGCATGGCATTAAAACTACAACATCAAAATTGTTATAAATATGTTGCTAATTTCACGAATAAGATGAAAAATACAATAAAAAAACGTCCCAAAAAAAAGCATCATAAAAAAATCAATTAAATTAAATTAAATTAAAAACAAAAAAAATGTATAATATGAAAAGCCAATTCATTTGCCTGAAAAAAAAAAAAAATCCTTACAATTTCAATAGGGCCTCATTGTCTGTCAGTGCCTGTCAGTGCTCGGGCCCTAAAAATAATAATAATACATTTATTTACAGGTGCCTTTCACAGCACTGAAGGGTCACCTTACAAGACATAGAGAAAAACTGAACAAAAAACAATGTATTAAAATGGTCAATAAAATGAACAGTGAATACAACTTTCTCTATCTGTGTTTACTTGATCAACTTGCTGCTTAAATGCACTTATTCTTGCATTAAAAAAAAATGCTAAAGGTGCAATGAAAAAAACTCTCATGACTTAAAATACCTGTAAATGATTTAAAGTCCAATAGTTTATTCAGAGCATGGGATTTAACTACAACATTCAAGTAAACATTAAAATAATAAAACTTCTAAAATATATAAATGTCCATGAAGGTGTGAGTGCAATGGATGTCTTAGTTACAATATACATTATACACACATCTGTACAAAGTCCTAATGGCTAATAATTTACATATATTCAAGTTTACTAAGATGTGTTTTGAGATGTGTGGGCAGGTGTTAGAGTGTTCAGCAGTCTGGGAAAGACACCAACATGCACTCTAGTTTTATTGACTATGGTACATTCATCAGGAGCCCAGGAGTCAAGGAGTCAGTCAGAGGAGCAGAAATAGTGCTTTTTTATTACGGAGACTATATATACTTAGAGAGAGAGAATCCACTGCTGCTCTCGACTGTCCCACTCACGTTATCACCCCGGTTCCGTTTGTTTGTTGGTTGATTTGTATGATTGTTTGGAAGCAAGATTACACAAAAACAACTGAGGATTTCCACTGGGTCAGAGAAGAAAAATTAAATTATGGTCTGGATCTGGATCAGGGGGCCTTCCAGGGATTGTTCTTCTACTTTTTTTAACATTTTTGTTATAAGGATCACTTTCTTATCATAAAAAATCTGGCATATTAAGGGAACTGATATCTATGAATGTGTGACATTAACTGCAATTTAGGACGACTTTTGCCGGAGGGATTCAACACCTTCTCCAGTTAACAAATAGTGAAATAACTGGTTATGGTAACACCATACCAGGATGGAGTGTATACTGTCTACACTGGTACAAGATGGTGATTAAGTCACCATACACATTGTATAATAAAGTATGATGAATGGTCCAATCCTCTGCTACAATCAGCAATGTTGTTTTCGTACCTATTGTTGATGACGATGTGATGATTCTTGTTGTGCATGAAACTTTGTTTGTTGGGTTTATAGATGCTTCTAATTATATTCTGTTGGGCCCACTTCCAGGAAATGTCCATCCTGACTGCAAACTAAATATGGCATTATTATTATCATTAACAAAAATAAGTGAGTCGGTGGCAAAAAATGGCATGATTCCAGTAGAAACAACGTAAATTAATGACATACAGACCTTTAGATTATCCTCGTCTTGACAAAATAAAGCCGTAATTATAGAATGTAGTAACATGTTACATGGTTTGCAATTGATTCTATTAATCTTCTTTCTCTCTCTCTGCTAGAAATTCTTCAGTCTTATTGTGTCATTTAAGACAAAATTTTAAAATATTAAAACGGGGACCTGCCATGCTGCCGGTGATAGGAAACAAAGACTTCATGTCACACAGAGACCTTCCAGAAACAGGGTTAAGGTTAAGGAACAGCTCCGTGATGCTGTCTGCTAATAATCTTCCCTGCCAGTTTCCCAGAAAGAGCAATAGTTCACAAACCCCCTTTTGCGTAAAAAAGAATGTACGTAAGTTGAAGTGGCCTGGATAATGTCTGATTTAAAAAAATTACAACTAAAAATAGGATAAGGCATACTTTGATTCAAATAATAAAGGTCAAAGGAGCCTCATACATAGCTGCAGCACCCTGGAGTTTTGTATATTTTAATGTCTTTGAATGCAGGGTTTATGACATGAGGGTTTATGACGGGATTCATTTATCACCCACAGTAATTGTTATATGAGGTGAAGGCATCACTTATTAACAGGCTGGATTGTAAAGAAAACAGAAACATGTCATGGGTTGTTGCACGGCAGGACAACAACGCTGCAATGCAGAACCCAAAGAGGTCTTGTCTTTTTAATTATTCAAGGTCCGATTTAGAATTCTTCACAGTTATTAATTTAACATTATGACAGTATTGATTTTGTTCAAAATGCATCAAGACCAATCTTTCAGTTTCCAAAAAATGGAAATCCTCATTTTTGTCCCATGCTGTGCCTGATAAAATGAGCTGTTTGGGTATTTCTAAACATCAGGAGCCCTCTCGGATAAAATATTTATCTGCTGTTTGATGCACAACATTGATCAAACCAACGGAATCTAACTCAAAAATGTTGTGAGGTCCCATTTATGACAGGAAGTCGGCAGCCATGTTGCAAACAAACTCACATTATAGGCCTCATCTGCAAGTTGTGTGTATGGAGCAACAGTGGGCATTTAAAATGCAACTACCCTGAGTCTAAACACACACACACACACGGCCTCGGTATTTACTGAAAACGGATGAGTCAAACTGGCGTTAAGCCCCTTGAGCTGTGTGTGACACATAGCCCCTAGTGAAGACGTCCTGTGCTCCAACCCCAAATAAAGACATAGGCCGGCGCATTGTTGTCATCAGCTCCCCTGCTGGTGTCAGGGCAGGGAAGATAAAGCGTTTTTCTACAGCTAGTGTTTAGGAAAGTCTTCCAGTGGACAGAGTCCTGGGAAATGTTTGTATCATGTTGTCGTGCTGTATTATGATCATGGAGCGAGCTTCGGAAAGTGTATTTGTCTTACCTCATCTTGCATCAATTCAGGGAGACGGGAATGTGCACACAATCGGGATTCCAAGCTGCTTTAAATCTGTGTTATCTCCCTGTAAATCTCTACACGTGTTTATGAGACAACGCAGGCTGGATTTATTTTTATCTTTCAGGCACTGAATGTCAGCTGCTGATGGGGCTTTTGTGGTGACATTCAAAGATTTTGGGAGTTTTATGAATTTGATGACATGAGAAACAGCTGATTGTGATATTAAAGTTGTTGAGGATGCAGATAAGATAAAAAGGCGTATTCTGAACTCATCAGTTTGGTCCAGACGGAGATATATATTACTATCGATATAATATCTCTGACTACTTGATTGTTATGAAGTGATAAAGAGATGGAAGGTTCTTAGAAGTCAGATGATGTCCGAACTTTTCCTTTTGCATTTTCTATTCTGCTAAGGATTTCAATTCTCCAAATATCATAACTTTGATACCTGAATGAAAAGTAAACAAAGAAGTGGAGGGAGAGTGGTGTTCGCACTCTGTGTAAGTCGAGTGTCATGTAGGTTAATGGGTAGTCTTCCCTCCAAAACTTGGACTTGTGGAATATCTTTTTCCGCCCCCTCTCTCATGGAGTTTTTTTTTTTAAATTTCTACAAAACTGAATAGGGGAAAAAAAGCTTTTGCGTGTATTTTTTCTGCTTTTGTCCCTTTTAGGTCATTCAGCCACATTAAGACTTTTCTTTTCTTTCTATTTTAAATATTCCAATACCTCATAATAACCCTCCTGCATACGCCATTCAACACATTCATCTCCGTTCAACTCGATTTCAACCATCATCAGTCATTTTTAAAGCACCTTTTTCCTTTTAATTCACTTTTTAAAATTATATATTTGTCTGATCTTTTAACAATCTGTTGTACTCATGGAGCTGTAAACCTTCAATGACGCTCAACAACACACATCTATTACCATTATTATTATTATTATTATCATCATCTGTTCTTTCAGATCACGTGTAACCCAATCACTTTTCCTCGCACGGAGGATGAAAGACCAGATGTTGAGTTGGTCTCTGAGAAAATCCTTCATCCGCCACGAAAAACAAATAAACACCTCGGCAAGTGCAACCAAAGACAAAGAGAGGCGATCTCTATGATGGATTAACATACATTACATTTTCAGGTAGGCACAAAGTCAGAGAAATAAGCCTTCACATATTATACGACCAGTTCTGACCATCCATTCTGAAATAAGAGTTTGACTCATTAAGGCGTACCTCATGGTGTTTTAAGACCTTATTAAATGTGTACGAGCTGTAGCTGAAATAGCTCAATACTAGAACGACAAGGGGAACCACAGCTGTAGTTGCAGATGGTATTTTGTCATGTCATATCACGGTTGTTGGCTTTCTACAAAATAAAACTAAAATTGCTCACCAAGCCCGCCTTCCTTTCTGCCCCTTTTCACATTATTTTTTTCCCCTCCAGTTTCAACAGCAACAAGAAAATCCACATTTGCATGATTAATAAGTTACATTTTTTTTTATACATACACACGTACAGAGGGGGAGCTTGGAAGTTGCTTGGCACATTCTCATGCTTGACCAACCTCCTACAATCTAAATAACTATACAAGACACAGTAAAACAGGTCTTCTCACACTTCTCAACTCGTCCCCCTGTCCAGATACGAGGCTTCAGCGTGTACAGGACGTGAGACAGATGAGACAACCCTCGTCTGCATGATCACCCTGCACAGGGAGGACGTACACAACCCGATGCACTAAATAACATGGAACAGTTCGGCTGTACATACAGTATCTTCACATACTGATAAAGTTTTAGATTCATAATTTAATCTGTATATACTGTATCTTAATATGCTGGTACCAGGTATTCACAGTGACTCTTAAAATAAAATTACAAGAGGAAGTTTGTACAAGAAATAAGAGAGTCCGAGTGACTGGCGAAAGTTTGGCATCCTTTTTTCCGTCGGAGTTCAGAGTTCGTGATCGTAAGGGGGGGGGGGGGATGGGGGGTTAGTCTGTGGTTGAGTCAGTTCGGTTTGGGAGTGTTTCAGGAGAGCTGCCTGGGATTTTTCGTTGGCACTGAGGAGAAGCAGTCCAGCTCCTCTGAACACATGTCAAAGAACGGCGCCGTCAGCCGTGGACGAAAAAAAGGGTGAGGTAAGGTGGCGTCGGGGGGGAGGGAGGGAGGTGGATCTTATCCACCTTTTTTATGTTGAACAAGACAGAACCAGGGCAGGCTAAATAAAATACAGTGTGGGCCCTGTCCAGTGCTGATTTCACAATTTTTGAAAAAAGAAAAGAAAAAGTGCAAGAATGACACAGAAATACACACAAACACACATCAGGTTGTAAGATTTCACCTACTGTCCTCACGGCTATACCACTCATAAGCCATACTTCACTATTAACCCCAAAAATAGTCACTGTAGACGTCCGCCAAACACTAAAAACATATTTCAATACAACATTCTGTATTCCACTATGAGTCCAAGGTGTTTTTGTCCAGACATGTAAAGCTATTTTTGCGAGTTGAAAAGAAAAGCTGCCGTTTGGCAAGTTGTGGTTCAGGCCAGCAGGAGATCTTCTACAGTATGGCTGCTACAATAGTGAGGTTAGAGGACAGCTACAGGCGCTAGCGGAAGGAATCTGAAGCAGCTAGTTCCTGCCTGTGTCTTCGGGAGAGGTATCAACCTTTTTACGTTATTCCTTCAACACTGTTTTCATACACACTTCCACGTGGGATAAAAACATGCCCAGTTAATTGTTTTCCAGTTTACATCCCTTTCATTTATGTTTTTTATGTGTCTGGCATTAAAAACTCTTTAATACAGTACTACTGAGAAGTGGAGAGGGCAGGAGTGGTGGCTTCCTTACGAAACTGACCTAACATCAGTTAGCATCATTACATCTTTTGGAGTAAACGGCTGCCTACAGCCTTGCCGCGGTCATGCTCCCTTTTATTTCTCTTTTTGAGTTTCTATACGAGGCTTTCCACACAGGCAGCGCCAGGCAGAACCACACTGCAACTACACGTCTGGCAGAGAGAGGAGAGCAATACTACTGTTCACATACATTATTGGTGATATATATATAAATATATATATATATACATACATACATACATATATATATATATATATGTATATATACAAATATATATGTTCCCTTTTGGTAATTTCAGATAAGACACCACTAAACATGCTATACAGTGTCTCTCAGTCAGTCTTAATTGCCACTTTTTATGCAAGTGCTATTCAGCCCAGCTTGTCAAGTATTTGAAGCAAAGTACAGTAAGAGATGCACGTAAAGACGGACACACACACACATTCATACGCACACACACACATTCATATGCACAGACACACACACTGTCTTATACACACCAAGAGAAGCACTCCAGCATTGAACGCCAACCCAGCAGCGTGAGAGCTGCTGATTGGTCAGTCTATGAGGGTCATGGGATCTTAAAAATGTCTTTTGTCTGTTGATTTGCATACTCCCTCACCAACAGGCAGGTTTCAGGACAGAGACTGTGCCAATACACAGACTGGAGAGGATCGGTGTGTGTTTGCCTTTGCAGATATGCATGAACAAATCAAGTGCACTGAGCGCACAGGGACATTGTTCGATTTGCATCTGTCTGCTGATCAGCTCATGCGTTTGTGCGCGGCGGCGGCGGCGGCCGAGCTAGCAGGGCTTGTTGACGTTGCACAGCAGCTCGGTGACTTTGATGAGGCGGGCCACCGTGCTCTGCGACTCCTCCTGCAGCCGCTGATTGTTCTGCCTGAGGCTCTGCACCTCGGCCTGCAGCACCGCCTTGTCCTCCTTCTCCTGAAAGACATCGGCACACAACAAAACAAAAGCCGTCGCTCAGATCGCTGTGGCAGGAACGGGAGGGGAGCGACAGGTACAGCGGGTGGCGTTAAGGCAACTAGTGGGCACACATAAACACAGAGCTTGAAATAAAACAACACAAACAAGTGTCGAGAGGCACATCACACTGCAGTGAGGAAGAAGAAACTTACAATCTAAAGAGCACAGAAAGAGCAAATAAATCACTGAAAGGATCATTTATATGATATTTTCACTGTTTACAGCATTCAATAAAATCAGTGTTGGGAAGAAGAAATTCTGAGATTCTGAGAATAAAGTCCTATTTTTACGAGAAGACACATGTAATTTCCTTTAGTATAAGTCTCACAAATAACATAAGACTTAATATTTTGGCACATTAGCACCACTTTTAGGTATTTCAGGTATTATATGCATCAAGTCTTTTGATTCGGACTCGAATATTTTTTTCTTTATTCTGGTAATATTATTACCTTATTCTCAAAATCCCAGGAAATGTTTTCTTCAACATGGCCAGAATACTCGTATAGTGGTAACTTAACACTTACAATTGTTACAGGGATGCAACTAAGGAATAGGGAATACAAATTTCTAAGCAAAGTCTTAGAAGTGGATGTCTTTATATGTTCTATTAACTAATGATATTCAGTTTATAATTATATTTGACAGAGAAAAGCAGCAAATCAGCACATTGAAGAGGAAAACAGAATAAGCAAATATCATAATTTAACAGAAAGGTATCAGAATTGTTACTAAGCTCATGAATCTGTCTTTATAGACTAAATTATTGATTTGACAAAGATACATTAGATTCATCAAAAATGAAAATAGGTCTAATCAAAGGACTTGAATATAGAAAAGTATACATGTGATTAGGTTGAAAAATACTTACAGAGACATACAGAGTATTGAAAGAAATACAATTTCCATTTGTCTATCATTGATTGAGCAGCTTCATCCACTGAAGAAGACCATGAGCTGTGGTTCAGTGGACTTTGTCACGTCCAGTATTGTTTTACACCAATATTAAGATTTAGGTTTAGTTTATGCGGAAATATAATAGCTTGTTATTATAAAAATAACTTTAGTATGAGTGTTTGTTGTTTGTGTGTATCTCTAGAGTGTATCAGATGTGTTGAAAATAGTTGTATGAATGAGACGATTTGTACAAGTAAAAAAAAAAGGGCTGATCAGAAACTCCAAATCCTCTTACTCTCACTCCAGTTACAGGAGCTGATCCATTTAAATCATGGTTCCTACCTGCTGAATATTCCCGTGCAGCTGGAAATATAAAGTTAGAGAGAAAAACAGTCATGAAAGTCAAAGCACCTTTTGCAGGTCATCCTGCAGCTTCTTCAGCATGGCCTCCAGCTGGGACACCTTCTCCTCCAGGAGGCCTGGAGAGTCACTGCAACAAAGAGACGCAGTGACACTTAGTCAGAGGCAATCGCAGAACTTTGAAGTTTGTAATTGGAAAATGTATAAATAGAAACCGAGGCGTCGACAAGGTTTTGTTTGACAGACGGATGTCTTCACTGGTACCCGCTGTATTTTATAGAAAGATTATATAAGTAATCAAATCTAACTTTTATCTAATACAGAGTGAACTTTTTGATTTGCCTGATCGGCATCAGAGTCGCTCCCACGCCCTCATGGCCCCCACTGCCTCTAACGCAACTTGTAATACGCCGAGATCCATTTACAATTACTGCTACAGCCACCAATCAGACCTATTCTGAGTCTAGTCCTCCCATGATGCATTTCGTCTGATTGCAGTTCCACATCATGATTAGACCCTCCAGAGCAAAGCGCCGACCCTCTCCTGGTGATGTGAGAATCATGATAATAATGCTTTTAAAGGAAAGAACACAGCGTTGTTGTTAAATGATTTGGGCCAAGTGGTGTATTTTTAAATTCGATGATGTGCTTTTTGTTATCTCATTTAAAGAGATTTGACGACAGAATTTCCCTGAAAGATGCTGTTAGTTTCCCTCTGTTTGCTTTTATTTTGCCTTTACATATTTTACTCAATTAGTATTAACTGAAAAATTTCAAATAAAAAAACGAAATGTTAAGATTTTGGGCAACACTTGGTAAAAGTTAATGTAATTTGCAAGGTCAGGGTGAGAAAATGGTGCAGTGTACTGTTCTATGTTCTTTTTAAGCATCTGCTTCATCATGCTTTAGGATAAAACTACTGTGGACTTAACGTGTTCAGAAACAGCATGAGAGAGGAAAAGAAGTGGCTGGGAAAAGATTAAAAGAAGAATAGAATGGATTAGGGTGGGAGTTCTACAGAAAGATGACAAGGAGGGTGAGTCAGACACGTAAGTGCATCCGTGTGCGTGCGTGAGCTTCTGAATCAGAGCTCTCTCTGTAGGGGAGAGAATTGACTCAAACAGTTGGATGAAGCCAATAAAGTCTGAATAAGAAAAAGAGAGAGAATAAAGGAGAAGAGGACCGATCGAGCTGAGAAACATGTGCAGGGATTCAGGTAAAGAAAACAGAGAGACTAACGACAGAGACATTGATCTGTCTCACCCTGACTGTACATGTGGAGCAACTCACCTCTCCTTGGAGTCTCTCCGCTTGCCATCAGTCTGGTCATCTCCTGCTTCTGTCGGGTCTCCGGCTTTGCGGTCTGTGATTTTAACAAGAATGTTATATTCATTATTGCCACTTAAAACAGAAGAGGATAAAACACTCAAAAGATGGGGGATGTTCACTTTCTCTCTGATTTTAGGATAATTTTAGAATCGGGCTGCAGCCATGAGAGCTTTCGGGAGGTCAGTCACTGTTGTTGATTGATAATCCACGATTTCCACCCATACCAGGGGAACTTCAGTACTTTAAGAATAACACTGAAAATATGTCTCAAAACAAATAAGACATTTGAACATTGACCTTTGTAACTGTTTTATAACATGGAGACTGTGTGTATGTTTGTACTGTGTTGGGCATGACCTCTATTAACTAAACAAAAAAAATTCAACTCAACTTTACTAAGGCCTGACTCACACTTGTCTTTCTTATTCATCCCAAACTGGGAAAACCATTATTTTCATGTTCGTGTTTTCATTTCCTGTTGAATCAGGTAAGAGCCTCTGACAATAACGTTGCCGCAAATGTTCGAATCGTTCTAACTAGAAATTTTAGATTTTGAAACAGACTTCAGGATGAGATAAACACAAGGTATCCATCAATCAAATCCAGGTTTCTCTTGATGTTGTGACTGTGTTGACCATATACAAATCAATAATTGTATTATGTTACAATCTATATATAAACAGCATGGAGCTCCTCACCGTCTCGTGACAAAGCCTCCAGGATGCCGCGGCAGGCCGTGGCCAGGTTAGCAATGGACTGCCACTCCTCCTCCGTTGAATCTGTCGTCTCTGAGAGAACTGAGAGAAAGAGGCCGTGGTTTATGGATCATAACTCAGTGGAGGGAAGGAGTCAAATGTAGCTGCGTTCATTCAGGAGAACAGTGGCATTTTAGTCAGTGACAGAGCACAGATTCACTTTGGTTCTTCAGTAACAAAGAGTCACCACTTGGGGGTGCTGCTGTATTAAAATGAGAATTCAGGGACAAGGAGGAAATGTAACGATTTATATGTAATGCACTTGTAGGTTTCTATGGAAGCAGTTTACTAAGGTTGTAAGATGTTTGACAGTAGTTAACATGAAATTTACAGCAGGAACCAAATTTAAAAAAATTAAGATAAAAGTCACATTATAAGAAATTGAGCTTAGTATCAGTATGCTTTGGTAAATTATCAGGTGCAAACTTAATAAAAACATAAAAAATAACATATTCAAGAATCTAAAATTGTTCCTTTTTAAGATCTATTAAGTCCTTGAATCGTATTATTCAGTTATAAAAATAACCTGCTGGCCTCCTGTGAAAGAACGTAATGTGAAACAATCAGAGGCCTCAGCGTCCCCCCCCCCACACAAATCTAAAAGGATCTGAAGAGAGGATGAGTGTGTGATGATGAGGGTGCTCTTATGGCTGTTAAATGATGAGTCTCATAGTCTCTGCAGAGGCAGAGCAGATGGCGGAAGAGGGGTTCCTTGATTTGGGGCTGCCTAAAATCCCCCCCACCCCCCCACACCACTACCCATCTGTCCCCCTTTTATCCCAGCCCTGGCAGGGGGTGGCAGCGGAGCAGGGGTGATATTAGATTAGCGGAAGAGGGGGCAGAGGGGATGAAAGAGGAGGGACAAAGGGGGGGGGGGGTGCAGTGGGGAGAGGAGGGAGGACAATGAGGAGAGGGATTTAAAGCAGGAGGAAATTAGGGAGAAAAGTAATCTGAGGCTGAAGCGTGCGTGTTTGTTCCATTTTGTCATCATTCAAGCAATACGGAGCTTTGTTCTGAACCCAGGATCAGATTCATAGTTTATTTCTCAACTCATGCTGCTTATATTCCTCTTGTTAAAGAATACCACACAATAAATATGTAGAGTTATTACTGATCCTGGACTGTAGCAGGAAGATGGAGTACTTGGAAAATCCCCACACAGTCACAGGGAGAACGTGAAAATCAGCACTGCCCAAATACAACGTGATGGTCATTCAATAATCTATAGGCAGAGGGAAGTACTCACTCTTGGTGATGGAGTTATGAAGACTCAGGGCTCGTGAATTCCGTTCGGCTCGGTCTACACACGACAACCGGGAGGAGGAGAGAGAGGAGTCGCTCGCCGATGCCCTGTCGTCGCCAAACTCAGCCGCCATGAACTGAAGACAAGATGGAGACAGAGATAAAGGGGAAACGACACTGTCAGCGAGTGTTGGGGGGGGTTAGAAATCGCTCAGATGTCATGTCGTCTTAGTCTGTCACCTGTTCGTCCTCCAGGGGAACTTTGGACTTGACGGCCAGGATCAGATCGGGCGTGTTGTCTCTCAGCTCGCCGAGGTTTTCGTAGATGTGGCATTCAGGCTTGAGCTCCTCGTTCTCGTACACGTGCCTGTCCGCCGAGGAGGAAAGGGAGAGTTATGGTAAAACACAAAGTAAATCTGTGGCTGATAGCTTGTGAGATTGAGATTTATATTTTAATCCTATCCAGAGGTCAAAACAGACACAGGAGCACCTAGAAAAAGTAAACTCCAGATTCCGGCTCGATTGACATTTGTTATCCTGCACTGAGAAAATGATCTTTCAAAAATATCATATCTGATGCAGCTCAGTCAAATGACTCAGTTCTACTCTGATGAAAAGTCAAATTCATTTAAGTGAGCAGCAAAGTTTGATATTATCCTCATGAATATTCCATTTATGCACAATGTTCTCTTCAAGCTGATGTGACTTGTTGGAGTGAAACCGATCAGTGTGTTGGAAATATTTCACAGGCAGGTTCATAATGTATAAGTGGTGCTGTTTTTAAACAGGTTTATTACACTATCGTGACCATAGAACAATTAGAGAATAGTGATATTTTATGTCCCCCAGTGCAGATATTATGGAAACAAAGGGAAACAAATGTGCTTTCCTGTGAGCAGGAGTTAGAGAGGATTGTCTACTAAAAACCAGAAGGTCAGTGGTTCGACCCCGGTCGCCTCAATTCTGCATTCTGAATCGTCCTTGGGCAAGATACTGAAGTGTATGGATGGTGTATGAGAGTAAAAGTGCTGCATATAGAAGCACTCTATGAATGAATGTGTAAATGTGACTTGGAATGTCACACTTTGTGTAAGCGCTAAAACTAGAAAAGCTCTGTGTAAATAAATGGAATCCATTTATTATTCTTTTTTTTTATCTTTAAGAATAAATCTTATCTACCTATTTATCTTGTGTTTCTGTTTTTTATTCTTTCTACCTCAATAATTTTATTTTATTCTATTGTATTTTATTGTATTCAAATATACCGGCTGCTATGACGACTTAATTTCCCTTTGGGGATGAATAAAGTAATCTATCTATCTATCTATCTATCTATCTATCTATCTATCTATCTATCTATCTATCTATCTATCTATCTATCTATCTATCTATCTATCTATCTATCTATCTATCTATCTATCTATCTATCTATCTATCTATCTATCTATCTATCTATCTATCTATCTATCTATCTATCTATCTATCTATCTATCTATCTATCTATCTATCTATCTATCTATCTATCTATCTATCTATCTATCTATCTATCTATCTATCTATCTATCTATCTATCTATCTATCTATCTATCTATCTATCTATCTATCTATCTATCTATCTATCTATCTATCTATCTATCTATCTATCTATCTATCTAATAAAAAGATCTATTCTCAATTCGAGTACATTTAAAAAAGTAAAATCATTACTAAAATGAAAGTTTATTATGAATCATAATTTAAATACCACTGCATTCAGGAGACAGTCTAGTGACAGAGTCCTTTCTCTGTGACTCGGAAATTACGCAGTGACTCTGAGATTTGATTGGGATGAATCAGCTTCAGTTGGGGGATTTCAGCCATGTTGGATGAGGTCATAGTCGACTCAGTTGAGTCTAGATCGGTTGTTGCATTTAGCAAAGCAAATTTCCTGTTTGTTATAGCGTGAAACCCTCTTGTTCTCTAAAGCACCTTGTAGCTCTCACATGACAGGTTCTGTTCCGCTCTAACACTCACCCATCACAGGTGTCCCTGAAGGACGGCTGCCTCTCCAAAGAGAAGCTGCGCGGGAGCTGCGAGGCGACGCCCTCCTGGCTCTGATTGGCCGGCTGGTCCTGCAGCGACGTGGCCCGTAACAAGGGCAAGCCGGGCGGCGTGAGGAAGGAGGCGCGATTCCTCTCGCTCTGCCCTTCATCACACAGCATCTCTATGACCTCTTTGGCCTCCTCCGCCTCCTCGGCGTCCACCTGCACCTCCATTGCGTCTGTCTCGTTGACCCCTGCCGCCTTGAGGTCGTCCTCCCTCGCCTCCTCCTCCACCTCCTTCTTCTCCTCCACCTCCTTCTTCTCCTCCTCCTCCTCATCCTCCTCCTCCTCCTCCTCCTCCTCCTCCTCCTCCTCGTCTTCCCTCTCGTCCAGCACCCACGCCTCTCCCGACTGATCCTCGCCAGGCTTGCACTCCGCATCCTTGATGGCTTTCTGGTACAACTCAGAGAAACTTCTGCACGACAGAAAAACAACAACAGACTCAGTGAGAAAAAAAAAAAACTGTCACACCTCTGTTTTCTCTGTCCAGCTCCTCATTTCGCGGTCGCACATTATTTGAGAAGTCAAAAAAGAAAGATAAAACGTCGAAGCTTTTATTCTACTGCTTTGAATTCACAATGATGCCGTCTTTGTTGTCACAGAATAAGCATTTCAGGCCCGAAAAATATAAATAAACCTGAGGTTCTCTGAGGATACTTCTGCTGCCTGCTTTCAAATGTTTCTTCTTTTAACTGAGTTCAGTTCAATATTGGTTTTATTTACATTATTTTAACATTCCATCTGTGTGACAGCCAGTGGTGGGGGAAAAAATCGATTCTGTTCAGTATCGCAATATTTTGCGCATGCGATTACATCGATACTGTAGCACAGTTTCGAGTAAAGTATCATTTTAATACTTTATTTACAATTATATATGTAACAGCCCTTGGCTGGCAAAGTATGACGAGGAGAGTTTCAGAGTTTAAAAGATACCTAGTGTGTATGCGGAAATGATGTTCTCCACTGCAGGAGATATAGTAATGGCCCAGAGGAGCACTTTAACATCTGAGCATGTTGACCAACTCCTTTTTCTGAACAAAAATGCCAATATTCCCAAATGAATTTAACATTTTGGGACATGAACTTGCAGCCGACTGGACTCTAGTAGTACACATTTGTTAATTTTTCTCAATTTGATTGAAGCTCTAGGTTACTCTCATTTATATGATTATTGTCAGGTTTATGTTTATGTCAGGTTTAGGTTTATGCTCTATTATGTCTGCTTTATGTTACTGTATTGTATTTAAATAATTGTAAGTTATGTGCTGGGAGCTCAGTGTTCATGTGAGAGGTCTCCGATTCAGAAAATAATTACAAATGTCCTGTGTCCTGAATGTTCAAGGACAAAAGATTTTGCACTACCCTTTCTTAGTTTTTGCACTTCAGGTAATGTGTAGAAGACAATGTTGTTCACAGAATTAAATGTGACATTTGAAGTGAGTTGAGCAGTCTTATTTTCCTAATTGTTTGTAATGCCTTTGAATAATATTGGGGACATGAATCGCAATATATCGCAGAATTGAATAGCAATACTTGCTGTATCGCAATATGTTAAGAATCGCAATAATATTGAATCGTGGCCCAAATATCGCAAAACTATTGAATCGTCACATTTTTGCCAATTCCCACCCATAGTGACAGCTGAAAGGAGAGCGTGGGAGAGCCTGTGCCAGTGTGATTAAAGGTCGTTAGAGGGATTGATTGGTTGTTAGCCAGCTGATTTGACACTGACTGCCGACTGCCATCACCAGCACAATGACCTCTGACCCCTGAGTGGCACCTCTGTTGTTTTTCTCAACTGATTTGTCCCATTTAATTGTTGTCAACCTCTGCGCCACCCCTCACTGGGACCACTCTTCACTTTCCACAGCTCTATTCCCACGAGGCCCCTCTCACCCTGTTTCTGTTGACCCATGCGTGCCCTTGTTAGCGTTCACCCTCCCCCCCCCCCCCCTCCTATCTGATGCCTCACCCACCTGCGAGGCTTGCCGTTCTCGTCCGGCGGGATGACAGTGATGTGGATCTTGTGCGCCGTGCGCAGCAGCCTCGTCCTCTCCTCGGGGCTCAGGTGAACCAGCGAGTGTCCGCACAGCCGCACCACTCGAGCCCACAGCTGCAGGCCTCCGCTCTCCGCGTAGCAGAACCGCTGCAGCTCCGTCACGAAGCCCTCCTCGTTCATCAGGAAGCCCGGCTGACCGACCCCGTCTCGCAGAGGGGTGACCTCCAGCGCCTCGCAGCCCCTCGTCACCAGCTGCAGAGGTGCAGAAAAGTACAGATGATTCAGAAACACAATAAACATCTCACTGTATAATTTCCCATCAGGACACAATCACCCACCTCTAGCCTCTGCACCACCTCACGTATGTCCTCCACCTGGCTCTCCATCACACTGATGGACACGGACTCCCCACGCTCATAGAATATATCCAAGCACGGCCCCCCCTCCTTAGTCTCTGTCACGGCTTTCCAGCCAATTACATCTCTGCAGGAGCAGTTGAACACCACCTTGCGTGTGCACCTCTCGATGAGCACCACCGATTCAGCCGACACCCCCAGCAGACAGGGCAGCTTGAGCTCTCCCACCTCGCCCTCATCTCGGCTGTAGACCATCACGGCCCACACCAGCGCCCCGGCACTGTGCAGCTCGGCACCTTTGGCTCCCTTCAGCTTGTCCTTGCGCTTGCCGCCCAGGGAGAGCAGGGGGAACTTGTTGGAGGAGTCGATGGGTGTCGTGGTCACGTAGTTTTCCGCCAGGTCCTTCAGGTATTCCTGCCGCGTGCGCGTGGCCATGGAGCGGAACTTCTCGGATTTCTCGGCGCCGTTTTCAGCGTTCACTGCCTTTGCCAGGAGGAAGTCTCTGAAGGCAGCCGAGCGAGGGAATCGGGCGCCCCGGGGGAACATCGGGCCAAATAATGGGATGTCTTTCGAGCGTGTCACAGCCACCCTGAGAAGGAGAAGAGGAAAAGAGGAATGACAGAGTAAGAGAAAGGTTCTCTGGAAACAGTCCATCTACGTCTTCTTTGTGCTGGATAATGTCTCCTAAATAACAAACATTTACAATGAATCTGCTGCTGTTGTTTCCCCCCCGAGGTGCTTCTCATATGAAGATAGATGTTGATGATATGGTAAGTACATCTACTGTTAACTATTTTTTGTAATCTTTCCTTGTGGAGATCTTTCCATAACTTATTTTACTTCACCACCGCCTATGAAGACACATAAACTTGCGATGAATTCATTACCTTGTAAGATCAATAAAATGGGAGCTAAAAATGTATTTGATTGATAGGCCTGTGTATCAATAATGGCATTTTGCAGAATCCTACCTGTAGTAGGTGTTCTCCGTGCAGGGCTCGTGAACCTGAACAATGATGAAGACGTGTTGGAAATGGGAGCGGATGGACTTTGGAGTGAAGGGCAGAGCACCCGGCTCCTGGAACACGATCGTCACAATGTCGTTTCCGATGTGTCGCTTCCTCAGCAACTGACGAGACAAAACCAAGACACAGAATTTACTCAACAGTAAGGCCAAAGTCACAGTAAAATAAAACTAAGAGGAGAACGAGCCTTAACTCACTGGAACAGCTTGCAAGACTCAATAATCGACAAAATAAATTTTAATGGCAGAATTGTGTTATTCTTGAAAAAAGACCGGCAAAATATTTTTTGTGGATGTTCAAGATTGTTATCATTAATATGATATAAATTATCATTGTGATTATTGTTTCACCATTCACACCATTTAAAGTATTCTATATTGTATAGAATAATTTGTATATATACAGACAAATGCTTTGTATTTGTCTGTTTTCTATGTAATATAATTGTTGGATACAATGTTGATATTGTTACATTAGTTAATTGTAGGTAGTGTGAGCATAAACATTTAATGATTGAATGTATATTCTTATATAGACCCTGAGAGGAGGAATACAGTAAGAAGTAGCCAGTGCCAACACAAATGGAAATGTCCAAATAAAACATACAATCTCAAAGCTGATAATTGAAAAATAAAAGTGAACTTGTAAAACAAATATGGTTCAATTAAATTAATTAAAGTTAATATTGTAACTTCAAGATCATTACGATACATTGAGAAACATATTATAACTTGAAAAAATGCCACTTGTATCAAATGAATAAAAGAAAACTATCTAAATCTAAAATTAGAATGATTATATCATTAGATGAAAACTGTCAAGTCCCTAAATTTAGTTTGATATAAACTTTTACGCTGCAACACAATGGCAGGTCTTTGGATAGAGGGCACATGGAGAAGTGACAGTCAGCTGAAGAGGGAGGCTGCACAGTGAATCCCTTCATGGTGGGAGAGAACACTGGGGGGCAGGATTTTTATGTCATGCTTGTTGCAGAGCACAGAGGTTTTTCCTAAAGCTTTTACTAAAGCATGACACTGTGAACAAAGAGCGTCAATGAAGCTTGAACCCACACTGCTGCAGATTTCAAGAACAGAGGTGAAGCATCTGAGAACAGTGGCCTCCCAAGAGCAGAACTTGGTTTTTGAGAAACACATAGCTCAGGACGAGGAACCCTTATGCTTCCGTTCCATCAGAGGTTTATTTACCTGTTGTGTGTTGTTGGCTGTGTAGGGCAACATAGTGGACACATGGAACATAATCTCGTAGTCCTGGTAGCGCGTGTAGAGGGAGTGTGTTCCAGTTGAGTCCGCTGCACAAGACGCACAAACGCAAAGAGACAAAGAGGGAGAGATTAAGGGAAATCAGTCAACATCTGCGGATGAAAACAAGGTGTCACCGTCCGGGTGAAATCTGCCTCGTCTGCCGTCCGCTGCAGCTCAGTGAGGGGAAAGCAGCATGGAGATAATCAGCAGTCGCTGTGCTTATTTGCAGGCATTACTCAGATTACATGTGGCCAGATAGGAGTTATCTTAGGCTTTCGGTTGCGCACTGATGCCCTTCGGATAATGGCCCTGCGACAAGGTGAGATGCGGCCAATAGAGCGGAGGCGTGGCGCCGTGTTTTCAAGCTCACTCTTTATGTCCAGCTGCGCTCGGTATTTCTCCCAGCTCTTCAGCCGCACCCGCTCCCCGAGCAGATCCAGGAACTCCTCAAACGCCGGGCCGGAGCTCTCGTTGTTGTACATGTCTTCCTCTGAGCTCTGGCCAGCCCGACAGTACATCACCCCGACCTTTCTCTGGAAGTTCAGCTGCAACCAGAGACAGAGATGAGTCAAATATGCATATTTATAACATCTTCTCCTTCTTTTCATTCCAACTACCAAGACTTTACATATATTGAGGAATGCTCATCATTCGATAGCTTATGTTGCAGCTCAAAAGGCTCATTCATGTGGTGAAATGACACCCGGCTGCTCAGCACACATTATATTACTGACCCTATCAACGGCCTTGAGCTTTTAAATCAGGATTTCAGGCGGCTCAATGCCTCAAATAGAGAGACACTTTATTTTATCTATCTTGTTCATTGCTTCTCTAAACTAGTTCAACTCAAAGCTTCCGCTTGTTTCTGGCTGTTGGTGAGTTTAAGTGCTCAGCAGCTTCAGTAATACAATCATCAAAATAAAGCCTCTATTCATGTGAATGAGGCAGCACTTTATGTTTTCTCTGAGAAACAACTTCACGTTAAAAGGGATGGCAATGGACAAACTCATTATTACCATATCAGAATAATTGGTATTATAATAAAATAAAATGAAGCTGTGTGAATAAAACCCTAAAAAGTTTATTACGCCCAATAAGGCAGAAGAAAACTACAACTGAGTGTAAGGGCCACAGCCTTTGAAGATTAAGTCGTAATTTCACCAAAAAAAAAAGGCTTTATTTAAAAAAATTAAGTTGCAATTTCAAGAGATAAAGTAATAATTAGAGGCTGCATGTCATTTTAGAGGAAAAGATGTCAGTAGATCAGCCTGAAGACTGTGTTAAAATTGAGAAATGTGGAACATCTTGTAAAGTTAATCTTTAGGTTTCAAAAATAACAAAATACTTCATCTTTTGGCTTATCAGCAAGTATCAGGACTTTGAAAAGATTGCGTAAGAAACTGTCTGTTCCCAAGACCACACAGACTTGGAGGAAGTTGTCTTTTTTGTGGATGAAGACATGTTTGGTATCGGTCGAGTGTGAGGTAATCGTTGGTTTCATATTTAAAGACATGGTAATCAAAGTTTGGGATCCAGTTGGAGTGGAACTCTTGGAAGCAAGGGTTCACTTTGCTGCTTTGTTGTTTAAGAATGTTTTTTTATTTCTTGCACTTTTATAAAAAAAATGTCTGTTAGATTACGACTTTATTCCTGCAATAGTTAGATTTTCTCATTAGATTCCAATTTCATGTTCAAACTCTAGGTAAAATCACAGGTATTCAGATACCCTGCGTAGCAAAACTTTGTATTTTAGGGATATACCCAGATTGCTTTTCTGTCAACTCTAAGTTTAAGACTCTGGTCAACTTTGGCCTCCTGCAGGCCAGGAGGATGGTTGCTTTATCTTGGAGAGAGACTGAAGTATCGTCTACACAATCTTGGATGAGAGAGATGGCAATGTATGTTACATTAGAAAAGCTAACCTATGTAATCAGGGGTGAATCACAGGAATTTGAAGAGGTGTGGGCACCCTTAATGGACTTTCTCAGGCAACGGTAGATTATATCTATCTGTAGGGATATCGAGTGTGACATTTTTATCTTATTTTATTTATTATTGTTATTATTTTACGTAGGTATGTATGTTTGTGTGCATGTTTATCTTTATTTTTAATTTTTTTTTGTATGTATGTGTATGTACTGAAGTTCACCTGCATTTCATTGTGCAACTTGTGTGTTATGTGTCAATGTGTTTTGTAGGTTCTTATTGGAAATTAATAAAAAAACATTGTTAAAAAAAAAAAATCATCCTGTTGTAGTTACAAAATTATTTAACATCATAGAAAAAAACAAAGCATCAATACTTCCTTTAGACCAGAGGTTGTAGAGTTGCTGAAGCTCCAGATTACTGCACCTAAGCTTTTTTTTACACTACATGACCTATTTGACATCGGTAGGTAACATCAGACAAAATCATTAGCTGTAGTCCTACAGGCTGAGTGAACAGGAGGAAACTATAGAGCCCAGAACGTAAGAATACACAGATCTAATGACATCACTTTCTCACTGAAGAACAGTGATCGATCACAGAGGACAGTGGATGAGAGATGTGGACTTAAAAAAAAAACTGTACTTGCTTTGGATGCTTTACTCTGGACTCTAAGGTGTGACATTCAAATAAAAAAACACTATAAGATGTCTCTGCATGCAGAAAGTCTCCAGCATCCCCAGACGTGTCCTTACTCACCCCCTGTTCGTCCAGCTTCAGCAGCGTGTCCCTGACCTTGGGCGAGTTTGAGGCCAAGCGGAGGCAGTGCAGGTTCAGCTCAGGCATGATGAACTCCAGCAGCCTCTTGGGAGACAGGCCCCTGGGGGTCGTGTGACGAGCAGCAGACGGCACAGACTCCTCCAGGATGGAACCTCGCAGCGTCTTCATCTGAGGAATTCACATTCATCACAACCCGTCAAAAATCCATTTTCACACACACTGAACCTGAAGGGAGCTCCTGAGGCGAGAAAAGGCAAAAAGTAGTACCTCCGTGGTGCGAAAGATGATCCTGTAATTGTACTGAGCTCCACTGGATCCTTCCTTCTCCTCTCGACGGAAGCTGATGGCCACCGGGCCGAGGCGGTCGTCCATGCCGAAGAAATTCTGGTGTTCTGTGGTGAAAGTGGAGTCACATAAATACAAGTGTGAAGATTGATAATGGAAGTGCAGCAACTGGGACAGTGTTGGGGTAAAAAAGAAATACGATATGGGACTGTGTGAAATGTATTGGACCCTCCAAGGAGTTTGGATGATTTGACCAGATTTTAAACTGAGAACTAGCTGATGAAAGATATAAACTGACCTAAAAAATTATTTATACCTTGATAAAGATTAAAAAAGTGTTAAAAAGTGTTATTTTATCAATGATTGAATAGGACCAAATTAAACTTCTACTCTTTTTGAGCCTAGAATATTATTCCCTTAATTAACAGAATCAGCAGAATCGACACGTACCTTTCATGTAGAAATATTTGCGATAGTAATGGGCTCCCAGATCTGCATGGCCGATGAAGTAGTTGCTCTTGCCCTGCTGCTGGATGTGACTCTCTCTGGGCTCCTCCAGAACGGACACGGCATCGTTGGGGGTCCGCAAGCTCAACCAGAGTCCCCGCCGGTCCTGGGATCGACCCAGGCCCACCTGCTCCTCTCCCCCCGTCTCGTTGCGGAAGTGGGGGCAGCTGAGCAGCAGCTCGTTGTCGTTGCCGTCCCCTTCGTCCAGCAGCGACTGCTCGGGGTCTTCTGCAATCCCCCCGTTGCCTCCCGCGCCCTGTGCCGGTGAGGAGGGCGTGGCCTGGGAGAGGGGCCGCAGCTGGGAGGCGGCCGAAGCCCCTGAGGTGATGTTCTTTTTCCGCCCGATGCTGTCTCTGTTGGTGGCCGCCTCGGTGAGGTCGAACAAGATGCTCTGGACGTCATAGTGGGCAAAGTTCCTCACCCAGGCCCCGCCCCCGAGGTTGTCATAAGGGCCGGGCTGAGGGATCTGCAGGGGCCCGGGTTTGGACTTCTTACCCAGACCCTCAGGCTTTGGTGGCTTGGCAGGTTTGGGGGAGTCCCCTGTCAAAACAGACAGACCCCGAAAGAAGCCATCGGGCTCCGGAGGGTTGCCCTGCAGGCCCAAGAGCAGGAAAGGGTCTTTGAATCTCAGGGCATTTGGACTCAGGGGCCCCTGGTCATCGGTGCTCAACTCCTGGATTTGAATCTGTCTCTCCAGTGAGGACAGGCTGCCGTATTCCCGATGTATGAGCATCCCTGAGTCGCCCTGAGCCCCCACACCCACCTTCTCGCCCACCGCCCGTGTTGCTTTCCCCCCCGCTTTCCCAGAGGAGTCCAGGTCCCCCAGGGTTACATCGCTGTTACTTCTCTGCATGATGTGGCCCCGGCCCACCGCCCTCAGAGTCAGGCCCACGCGGCTCGGAGTGAGGCTGTCGCCGTCCACCCCGTCGCCGTCCCTCCTGGGCGGCCACTCCACTACACCCTCGTCCCGTTTGGGGTCAAAACTGACGGAGGCGATCGGCGGCCGGACATTCTGACGGCGAAACTTGCGGATGAAGAGGTCATCTGACTGCATGGTGCCAGGGAAACCAGACCGTCCCTCCAATTCGGCCCCAGAGCCTTCTGCTCTCCCAGTTAGGTTCCTGTCCTGGTCTCTATGGTGCTAGTGTTAACGAAGATGAAAACCCCTCTGAGTGAAACAACCAGTCCTCATTCACAGTACTTCAGATGGCTGAAACGTCCCGACCTGCTGGGGCTCTCATAGACGCCTGCGTGAGGTGCCGCACTTTGAAGTCACAATGAGCGTGAATGTAAACGACTGAAGGCAATTCTCGGCTGTTTCTCGTTGCAAGGTTCCGTCCAGTTGTGCAGATGTGTGTTTTGCTGTGAATCCGGATGCGGGGTGCTCCTTCCTGTGGCGTGAGGATGTAGAGATCATCACTGAAGCCAAACTCTCTGTCCTCTGTGCAGAAGAGGCTCTTTGTGTATCAGCCCCTGTAACATGGCATCCGTTCGCCTGCACCCTTCAGTGCCCGCAGCTTCCCTTTTGGTTTCGTCCCCTGCCCACCTGTATAGAAGAAGAAAAAAGAGATATGAAACGTGTCAGTCTTTCATATCACTCTCCCAAACCGCTGTTATCTTTATTTACAGCTTTATATTCGGCCAAATAGCAGCTTGTCAGTGAGTACAAAAACACTGGCTTTGTAAATTAAAGCAGTAAAGCAGCGAGCCGGTCCACCATGTGTTTTGTTGTTGAGTAATGGCTTTTACCTCTGTTTTATTTCATTTATTATTCTTTCCGTTACACACTTTCCGCTCCAAAGTTTCCCAAAATAGTTCCAGACTTAAAGCTGCCCGCGTCCACCCTGCACATGCTCACAATGGACAGTGTTAACACAGGGGGGGGGGGCCTTCCTGGCTTACTGACAGTGTGCCAACAGACGAGAGAAATAAGCGTAAACTATCTCTCAGCCACACTCACACAAACACAGTGTAGTAGTTCAATGATGTTATGGTGTAATAACACACAGACATTATCGAAAACTATCAGCATGAGGTCTTAGAGCAGTTGTTAAGACTGGTTTTCATTTTTCACTGAGTCAATGAAAAGAGCCTTTGAAAAGAGATTTGGATTGAGAAGTTTTGCGCTTCCCCTTTTTTTTTTTTAAGTCGCAGTTCAAGTTTTCAATCTAACTTACCAGTAAAGTGGATTGTGTGTCAGGCTCAGATCAACCAGTTCCTGTCATCATCTGTCCCTGATGCCCTGTCCCTGACCGAACTGACGCCCGCCCGCTTGAGCTGGAACCTTTTGTTGCTTCAAAAAGCTACGAGAGGCTTCTTCCTGTCTATAGCTTCTTTTCTTTTTTTAAAACGCATCTGCTGGCTCGCGTTTGCAGCCTCGAAGAGCAGGTGCAGTTGTGCAGCGCTGCTACCAGGAAAGCCTTTCACACACACACACACATACCGTAAAAAAAAGGCTATAGAGGCAAGTGAGGAAGTCACAAGAACTGTTTGTTTTCCTTCCTCCCCGGCTCTCACACTGTCTGTTTCATCACAGTGAGAGAACGCAGCAATTTTTCTAAGCTGTGCACAATCAGTTGATATTTATCAGCAGTTTTGATGGTGTAAGGAGATCATGTGTGCCAAGGTTTAAACATGCACTTCTATCATAAAAGACATTCGCTGACACGCAAGGCTGCTCTCTGTTACCAGGAAGTGGCAGTGGATGAAGATTTAATCAGTTTATCTTAAAGGTTCTTTGTATTGAATTATATCTGCTCCTTAAGAAGAGAGAAAAAGGACATGTACCGGACTTTGCAACATTACATTACATGTCTATTTTCTGCTTTTAGTCTGTAACAGCAGTGTAAAGTTCTAAAAAAGGTATGAAATATGTAGGTAAACTATCATAATTTACCTGAAGCCCTAACTTAAAAAAAAAATGTCAAGGTCACTGTCACACAACATTTCAAATCTCAATAGAAGATGAAAAAGAGATCATTTATTAGACTTTCATTTAATTCTTTTCACGGAAGCCACACAGGTCGTCCTTGAGCTAACATCTGAGTTTAGGAAAGTTGGCAGACTAAAAGAAACTCACAAAATCTTTAAACGTTTAATCCCTGTGATATTGACCCCATAAAACCTATACTGCAGTGCATGGAATATAAGTCTGGAGGAGAAAGTGTATAACCCCTTCATCTATCAATCCATTATCTATACTGCTTATCCTTTAAGGTTCGCACGGGGCTGGAGCCAATCCCAGCTGACATTGAGCGAGAGGCGGGGTTCACCTTGGACAGGTCTGACCCCAATCAACCAAAACCCAATGTGCACATTTTGGGACAATGGGAGAAAACCTCAAACTCTGCACAGAAAGGGATTTGAACAAGGAACCTTCTTGCTCTTAGTGACAGTGTGGTCATACGACATATGACTGGACAATATGCGGAACATTGGACAGAATAACCTGCTTTTGTGCCTGAGTGACTGTTAATCTTGATCATGTCACATTCGCTGTAAATGACACAGGGATGCTGCAGAAGTTCAACTGGTTTATGTCGATGTTTATCTGCAATCGTGAGGCGCAGCATCATCTGCATGTTTCACAAAGCCTTCAAACAAGGGTGAGCAATCAATTTTCTCTGCTGTCTCCGAGTGGGGGTGCGGATGACTGTTTCTCTTTCTTTTAATTAAAAATCACAGATTGCCTTCATGTTGTTCCAACAGCAAACAGAACTTCCAGGGTCGGAGAGAAACACTCCTGCTGTCCACCAACACAGCGAGGGTTGAGCTTGGACACTTATCAATCACTGCCTTTGTAGCAATCACATGTTCCTGAGCTTCTTAAGACCCCGACCCGTGAATCAGTCCTTGTTTCCATAGTAACCGCTCCGATGCCACCCTCTCTGGAGGAGGTATCCAGTCCACCAGTGTTTTATAACAACCCTGGTTTCCTCACTCAGGAGGAGAAGGTTTCATTTTTGCGAAATGAGCCCGAGAAGGATGATATCTGTGTCAGTGAACTCTGTGTTTACTCCTTAGCAAAAATACAACAAGAAGAAACAAGGCAGAGAAATGATCCTGTCGTGATTTAACTGTTTGCTTTTACAAAACAAGACAGTGATGATTGACGGAATAATTTCAGGTTCATTCACATTTCATCTTCAATACCAGATGTTGTATCGAGGGCCTGGGCGCACACACATGTAAATGTATCGATATATAAGTGTGTCAGTGCCCTGAATGGGTTGAGCGGCCACATGAAAAAAAGTCGTGGAGAAATATAAACATGATTTAATCTGTATCGTCAAGCTTAAAAACAAGGACATGTAAGCGTGAAACTCTGAATTGTTTTATGCCCTTGATGAAACAAATTCACTAAAAACGTGCAACGCGCAAAATAGTTGTATTCCTGTAAGTCACTAAGAATCACAGCCTGATCATAAAACACTAAACTAATCTTGACTAACTTGAAAAAGTTTTTTATCATTCAGGACAGAATCTGAACCTGATTTCAAGAAATATGGCACAGAACCATTTTATTTCATCACCAAGTCATTTGCATAATTCACATCCACATGATGTGTCTGGTGTTTCTGCCTCTATCTGGTCCTGTGTTGTGAAGTTATTAATCATCTGTGTTTGCCGCTGGGTGAGGGTGATACACACATTCTGCTTGAAGCCGAATCAAAGACGGGAACAGAAAGTGATGGTATCTAGTTTCAGTCATGCAGGCGCCAAGTGTTTAAAAGGCAAAATAGTCATTTTCTTACCATTTCTGATGAGCGACAATCAAATCTTCACCAGGCAGTCAGAAAACTCCAGTTAAATATATATTAAATACTAATATATTATACTAATTCCTGCAAAAGTGGCCTGCTTTTGAATAGAAGCTGACCTCTGTGTGTGTTATAGAGAAGTGTGTGACATACCTTAAAGAGAAATACAAAGTAAAGCAGAACTGGGTTTTGTCCCTGCCCCCCCTCAGGGTTTCTGTCTATGGGTTCCTGTCTATTTGGGAACCCATTGTTTTAGATTTCAGTAAGTAATTTTAAATGTCACTGCACTGTACATCCTCCCAACTCAAAACCAGTGAAGCATCAGCATTTAAACAACTACCTCTTGATCCAAATATCTTGCTTTCATATGAAAAAATCATAAAGGTCATGAAACCAAACAATGTTACCAGCTTTAATCCACTAAACCTTAATATGGTCTTAAATGGATAACTTTGTAACCACAGGATTGACTGTGTGACAGTTAAAGACTGTTTAAAGACATTATGAAATACAGAAAGATGAACGACAAGTTGCCACTTCCTCTCAATATCCAGAAATTACGCCAAAATAACCCAGATTTGGACACTGCCATCTAGCACTGTTTACATAATTTCCATAGTCTGAGTAAGAGCAAGCAAGTCCCCATCTGTGACATTTCATGTCTGATGACGCTGCATCTAACATCTAATCTAATCATCTAATTCTTAGATCTTGTGTCTTGATCTGGCTCAATCTGGACAACATGCTGAACTAGAAAGATGGTAAACCAAATACGAAGCCTCAGTTACAGTTGGATGAGCTTCCCATGTCCACAGTGCTGCCCGAATGAGATGATGGAAACCGTGTGCGACCTCTGACGCTCCCTGAGCCACAACTCCACCACCACTTCCACAGAAACATGGCCTCTCCTTCAGCTGGTTAGCAGGAGCATCTTAAACACTTTGTATTAAATGGCCTCAAGGAGGACTTCCTGACCTTTTCGGCCTGACTTACATTACGCCATGCAGCAGTAAGTCACAGCGAAAGTAGACTCTGGGTCATCTGGAGTTTGCATGGCCTCTCTGTGAATATGTGGGTTTTCTCAAGCTTCCTCCCACAGCCCAAAGACATTCAGGTTAGGTTAAATGGAGGTGTGAACGGTTTGTCTCTGTATGACTCCTCTGTGATGGATTGGCGACCAGTCCAGGGTTCACCCAGCTTCTCGCCCAATGTAAGTGCAGGACCCTCAAAGGATAAACTGCATACATAATGGATGGATATGACTATTATCACTGATATTTCCATGTGTCATCTTTAAAGAAAAACGTCATTCCAATCGTGCATAATAATGCTGACGTATATTCATATGGTCAGACTTGTTCATAACAACAGCTGTTTGCTAAATATTTTTGCAGATTTTGTTATTCACATTGTTGTGAGTACCAATGAAAAATAATAAGGAAAATAAAGATTACTTTGTTTTCCTCTTCACACACACACACACACACACACACACACACACACACACACACACACACACACACACACACACACACACACACACACACACACACACACACACACACATATCCTGGTGAAGCTCTCCAGGATTTTTTATTTTAAGATTTAGAGAATTCTCTAAGACCACTGGGAGCCGGCTGCCCTCTGCAGATTCCCTCACGGTACCAGAGCCAGTCTCTGTGCTAGAGAAACTCAATAATGCATGCAGACAGCAGTGTTTATTCCTGCAACTCAGCCAGTGCACAGACTGTAATGACCGGATAAACTAGACTTTATTTTTTACAAATATAAATTTATATTCAGTCAAACATATTTCTCTGTGTGCTCAGCTCCAGTTTTGTGTTCTTGATGTTGTTACATCACAGAGAGTTAAGGATCTGCTTTTAACACTTGGATAAGAAAAGGAAGGAAATGTGAAATGACCCGGCGGAGCAGCATCAGTTTATCTGTTTTCAGGGATTGTATCTTGTTGCTTAGACAATATTCTTTTGTCCTTTTTGCACCAGATTCACTTTGACGGGTCACAGCTGCCTGGGATACGTGTTTGGTTTAACTCATGATAACAAATGACGACCACTTCCACGTTGAGCCCAGGACAAGGTCAATGGGCCTCTAGCGTAAACCGTCAGGACACAAACCGAAGACAGAAGAGAGTTGCATTAAGCTTGCACCGTTTTGGGGAAGTCACGGCCACTTGACTTATTTTGCGCCGGCTCGTGCAAGCCTGCGTCCTGTGAAACAGGAAGAGACGACTGGCTTCTGAACCCTGAGAGGATGGGTGTCGTCATCGTTCCAACTCAACACTTCCTCACCTATGGTGGACATGTGCTGCAACCCTGCAGCATGAATGAGCAGTCGTTTGCTCTCTGCCAGTAACTGGAATTAACTTTTAACTTCCACTTGTGTGCTTTCGACGCACTAAACCACCGATTAAAGGGACTCTCACCTTTGTTGCATTTGAGAATTACAGCACATTCAAATCATCCCGCCTTCCTCCAATGCCCCACCCCCTCGTTCCCATCCGCGGTGTTTTATTTAAGAAACTTTATTTACACAAGCAGACTTACAACCATCCCGGTGTTTTTATTTTTTTGAAGAAACTTTATTTACAAGCAGACTTACAACCTACTGCCTCCGCGCACGCACGTGAGTTTTTGTTTACCAAAGCAATGGATTCGGATTCAGAAGCACCGGTAAGTTATATACATTGATGACGCGGGCCCGAATGCGCCACAAGAAGCAGACGGAAAACCTGCATGTCCATGCAGCAAACAGACAGGTCTGTCGGCCAATAAGGTCCTTCGGTCCGAAGAATTTTATTGGTTGAAGTTTTCACTAAATATAATGAGAGTGAAATATTTGTTTGTTTTTACTCCTGGTGGGTCTGTCTTGCATTTTAGAGTGTCATTACCTTATTAATACCAATTTAACCTTATCCAAAAAAAGTGTAAAAACGCAACAAAGGTGAGAGTCCCTTTAATGGTGAAAAAGGAGGACGAGTGAGATTTGATCTGTTTTCCCCTTCAGGTGAGGCCGTGGAAATCCGCTTAGCAGCTTAGCAGCAATTAGATGTGATAGAGGTGACATGAGTTGTGCCTTATCAACTCCGTCACGTCACTCTGTCAAGTTGCAGCAGCTGTTAAGATTCACACCATAATGTCGTCTTTGTGTCAAAAGACTTGTGAAATACACTGCAGGCCTCCACGTGTTGTGCAAGCGTTGCTTCAAAGCAGCCGACTGGTGTGACATGTGATGTTAAAACATTACACGTAAAGATGAAGAATCTGGTACTAACGCCAACATCTGCCCACGTACATGTTATTGCACTTCGGTGAATATTTCTTTCAGAAAGTGCGGGGGTCAGCTGCTCGAGTGTCACTGTCCATCCTCATAGTTAAAAGCCAGCTTGCCGATTTCTTAACCGCAAGGTCTAAATCAACTCCCTAATAGAGATTGATTTTGGGAAATTTAAAGCCAGACTCAGTCCCACTCTCGCTATAGATCCGTCGCAGCCCTGTTACATTTCAGATCAGGTTGCATCCCTGCTTCACCGCTGAAGAGAATCTGAACTTTAGCTGGTTTCGATGCTTTTAAGAGAGTGAATAGGTATTAACGTGGCTGGATACGATTCAGAAAATGACTTAATTCTAAAGCCCAACACTTGCTCCAGGCATCCTTGGTCCCCCCCACCCCTACCCGGCCCCACCCTCCTCTTCACCACACTGCGGACAGTGAACTGGGCCAAGTCCAGAGGCTGCTAAGTGGATGGTACTGCAGCACTCTGTCTTTTTCTGTCATGTGTTTTATCTCCCTCCCTCGTTCAAGCGGTTGGCAAATGTCAGTCTGAGCTATTGGTCCCCAAAGACAAGCATGCATCCCTGGCACCAGGTGTCCAATGGGCTGTTGTTTAAGGAAAAAGGGAGTATAAGAATAGCAGCCAACAGATTTATCAATTGCCAATATTAGAGTAACATAGGTGAGTATCGACGTCGGACAGAATTTGGCCTACATGTATTTATTCTTAAGTATTAGTTTCACGTTTTTATTTGTCATGTGCAAGTTAACACAGGTTCAACAACAGTACAATGCAAGGTGATGAGAGGAAACAGATCAGCTCAGCAGTGCAATAATTCAATTAAAATAAAAGTGGGTATTAGTAGACACTAAATAATAAAAATAATTCAGTTCAAAGTTTACCGACAGCGAACAGACAATAAGGTACTGGACTAACTTATACTCCAAAGATGGTGATGCAGTTGTCTGCAATATCTGCAAAAACTAAATAAGCCAGGGAGCTACATCACAGGGATACTGTGTTTATGTTTGCTGAAAAAAGATGTGAATTCCGGTCTATTTTGGTTTTATATGTGTTTTCTTTTCATCTGTATATATTTATTATAAGGTTTCTGGTTAAATATATGTATCCAACTGCAGGTATATCGGTATCTTAACAGGTGAGGAGGCAGAGCAAAGAGTAGGTTGTTGAAAAATCTCCAAAAATCTAAAAAACGTTCTGTCACATTAATTTCCTTTTTGCACCAGCCACACATCTTTCTGTGCTTTAATACTTTTTTCACAGGCTGTCAAGGGGACACATAAAAGTGCAGACACATGCTGATTAGCAGTTATTCCTTCAAAAATTACGACTGGAGCATCGCAACACAAAAATTGACTACACTTGTCCTATCTTGGTTTTCCTTTTATCGGTTTTGTCACAGCACACTGATGCTTGCTGGATCTCTTAAGGACACAATGGGTTTTTCCCTCAATGTATACATCTTGTCCTAATTCAAAGGAGGAGCATGATTTAGCTCCAGAAAGAGGAAACGCAGAGGAAATGTTAAATGCCTTTCCCCCACAGAGGGACCAATCAGCAGAAAGGGGTCAATGAAAAGCCGTCTTTGTCTACATCAGCTCTGCTGTATGGCATCGTTGTTATGGTCGTACGTGGAGGTCAAACCTCCCCCCGGGCTGTACCGTAGGCCCCAGCATCATCTTCGCACAATCAAATAACTTTGATTTCAAGGAGAGCTGCTCCCCTTTCAAATGTGTCCTTCAAAAATTGAAAATAAATCTTCTGCCCCATACATTATGAATGAGGCTGGGCGAAAGGGGGCGAGGGTTACCAAGATGTTAATTATTCATTACTTGGTCGCTCCCTTGTCCACTCCTGAACCATCGAGGATGCACACAAACTGGAGCTGATTTGTTATGATTTGTATCCAAACGTCTGTGTCTTGGTGCACGTCTGGCTCATGTTTTACAGTAAACCAATATGGAAAAGGTCATGTGACGCGCTTTTAACGTCATCTGGTACAGTTTCAGTTCTTTTTTTAGGGTTGCTTTTGTTCTATGGAGAAATGAGCTGCTACAGTTCAGTAGAGTCCGACACTGGGAGTCACTGGGAGTCTGCAATTAATCTGATAGCTGAACAATCAGTGCATACATGGTTATTATTATTATTTTGTTCTACTCAAAGCGGATGCATTAACAGTGAACCTCCTGTTTTAATAAATGCAAAGAGGAAGCTGCTCAGAAAAGCTCCTTCTATAGTATTGTTCTTATTAAAAACCTCACTTCCTCTTGTAATAAATAGCCCGACCTAAAAGTGATGCACTCTAGAAAAAACATTATCAAGCGCTATTGTTTCTGACATCTAAGCTACGTGCATGTTCCGTAAAAGAAAGTACCGAACTCACACTACTATTGTTTGACGTGTTATTTGCCATGACATCAACCCTGTGTACTGGCAGAGCACTGCCACTTCCTGTGTATCTGAAAATACACCTTGTGGCAGGCCGTGTGTGTGTCTGTGTGTGTGTGTGTGTGTGTGTCTGTGTGTGTGTGTGTGTGTGTTTGCAGATTTAAGGCCGAAATGTGAGAGATGGTGTGTGTGTCTTTGCTGACTCTATAAAATAAGTATCCGTGCTTTGAAGATGTGGCACACTCTCCTAGCAGTGACAGGAAGTGCAGCTGTCCCTTTGCAACCCCCCTGTGTGTGTGTGTGTGCAGTTGTGCACGTTTGTGAGTAGGCGTGTGTGTGTGACGGGGAAAGGAACTGACCCTCAGCTTCATGACTGTATCTATTATGTCGAGCTCAACGGTTCACTCTTGCCCCCCCTGTCATCTGTGTAAGCTCTGAGGCGAGAAAACAGCCCAATACTGCTTTAATAGCACTGAACGTTACCCCCACCTACAGAGGAAGACACGCTGACCTCCTCCGCTTCCTCACCATCACTATTGTCCACCGAAATGTGGCCGGGGGGGGCGGCAAAACGACAGCAGAGCCGACGGAGCTCAAACTCATTCCCTTTTCTCAGCTGAAAATCTTTGTTTATTGGGAGGAAATCTCCAAAATCTGTGTTGCTGACGACTCTGGAGCGCTGCGGCGAAGAAAGGCCAGCTCTAAATGGACGTCATAAAACTCACAGTCTGCACCAGTCCGGTCCCTATCCATTAGGAATTCAGAGGACACATTAATTGGAGAAAAAGACGACTGTCGGTAAGTGGACATCTCACATCGCGGGCATCGGTACAGTCTGCCGTGCTGTTAGAGAAATCAAGGCCAGGTTGAAGAGTAAACTACACCTCTTACTCCTTGAAGAAAAGCTCCTCTATGTGGAGATCTGTATTTCTTCTCCCTTTTTCAGTCTCTACTTCCATTTTTATTACTTCATGTCTTGCACTGTAAAATACACTAATATTGAAGGAATGCTACAATAATGCACAATTTCATACAGGGAGGTTGGAACTATTTCTCTGGGACGAGGTGCTGGTCACTTAACCCGTCGCACATTACACACTTGTTAGGTGACGTTAGGTCTCCTTTCATGGTGACCCACTCTGACTGGGCCATTAAAGCAGCTTTTATGACACCCAAATGAAATAATGTTATAAAAACTGAAAGTCATAGGCGCGTCTTGTACAAGATATCACTTCTGAGTGTGGCCTGTGGGCGCTTGGCATTGTCTGGGTGGGTGCTCACCCCAGAGCACTATGGCCTGGTAATACATATTCTCACAAATCTCTAAATACGTCTCATAAAAGAGAACATGAGACCATCAAGATTTTATGAATCAGTACTGAACTGTTATCCCATTATGGCTTTGGTGGACTTGTTGGTAAGCAGCATTACTGCATTACCCTTTCACAAGTTGGCAGTCTGGCAAAACTTTCACATCCATTAAAAAACGCATTAAAAGCAGATTTAATCTATGAAGAGACAAAGAGAGGCTTTAAACTGTAAACATCTGAATCATGTGGATTGATTATGACAAATTCACAGAATCCTTTTCACTTGTGTTTCTCAAATGGTAATTCGGACCTTTTCTCTTTAGTAATTTGTTACGAGAGTAATCTGCTTTACTTCAGTGTCCTACTGTCGCGATGAAGTTCTAAAACGTATCTTACACCTGCACAGTTCATGCAAGGACCAGCTGCTGTTTTCAGCTTCTGTCTCCCCTGGTGGACTTGTGTCATTTGCACCAGCGGCTCTGCACCTTCTGACCACATCGAGCTGAGCAGCTCACGCACCGATGTGCTAACTACGATGCAGATACATGTAGCAGCTGATTTAATGACGGAACAGCTTCAGTGCCTTTGTGGTTTTACACTTGTGAATGAAAACACTAAGGCTTCCATGAAATGATTCATCGAGCCATTATGCACAGAACCTGCTCAATTTTACTCTTTGCCTAGATGCTGGGTGCCACTATTATTATTTCTGCCGCTAATTTTGTTTTTGTTCACTTAGGTATAAGATTGACCTTCATTTCGAAGCAAACATGAGACCCCCCCCACACACACACACACACAGCCCTCGTCGCTGCTACTTCATGAGGTGAAATCTCTTAGTCAGTTTCCTGCGTGTGTGCGGTCGCTGTTCGGTCACGTAAGAGTCAACACACGACGCAGCACTGAGAGGTCCACTGCTCTCACTTCTGTATTCGTCATGACGTCTACGTGCATGTGGAACAGATACGGTTGAAACCACCACCACGTAGATGTATCAGAACATAAAAGCCCTTGAGTTCGAAAATGTATAATCTGCAGTATTTCGTGCATTGGCCCCGAGAACAGAGTTGTTTTCATGATGGTATTTTTACTCTCCTCTCCTTTCGGCCTTTTGATCTCTATCTCCATGACGTGGTGCAACCATGAATGATGGTTCCTGGTCTGCTTTCAATGGCTCTGAATACCCGTGAGTGCACTTTTCCTGTTATAGCAACGTGGACAATAGCAAGGAGCTGCTGCACCACTGGATGGTTTTATGTATGTGTGACATAACAGAGAGGGCCATTGTGTGAACGTGGGTCAAGTATTTTTTCTTATAAACGTGGGTTGTGTAAATAGAACAGAAAGATTCATAAGTATTAACAGCACATGCTTACATAAAGATGTCTCATAAAGACGGAAGCATCCAAATATTTTAGGACGATTACATCAGGGTTCTGTTATTAGATGTGCCTGATTCAGTTACTGTCTCTCTGCGTACAAGGATCTTACTACATAATTTATTTAGCGACATCATTCATCATCAATGATGACTTTCTTTGTACTTAACGCATCACTTTCTTTGCTGGATGCTGTGACATTAATGGCTGCTATTCCCATGTGTAATTTGGAACATTTGACAGAATTGTGTTTGTGCAGACGTTTTAAAAGCATTAAGTGCTGCAGTTCAGAGAGAGAATAGCGTCTCTACAGTGACTAACATTCCCCTAATGATAAAGACCTTCAGTGAATATTTGTCACCCTAATTCATCTCAAAATTTGCAATCCCACTTTGACACTGTGACTGAGTGATTGTGCTGTTTTTTCCAGTTGAAACTGGAAAAAACAGCACATGGCTACAAAAGGGCAACAACCTTAAATAAAAGCAATAAGGCCTGATCTTCCATTAGGGCCAATGCCAACAGGGGCCAGGTGACAACCAAGCACAAGCTAAGAGGATCCACCCAGTGGCTTATTCTGCCGGCATCCTGCCATCCGACGAGAGGAAGGCTCCGCCTGTCCAACTGCCTTCCTCGCTGAGCCACCACAGGGAGCCTGCCGGGGTGTAGCCATGCAAAATGGCTCCAAATGAGAGGACTGATAGGATGCTGACTCAGAGCAGAGCAAAATCTGCCTGGTAACTTTGAAACTCGCTCATCTAAATTCCCACAGTGATCTTCACAAAAAAGCGCATTAGAGTCACTATTCTCAAATCTATTCCAGTTTTTGCTAAAATACACACATAAGGACCCTTGTGAAAACAAAGACCTTTATCAAATAACATCTATGTCGTCTCCATCTTTTTTTGTTGTTGTGAAAAGCAAACTGCTGCCTGTTGTCAGCTGGTGGCTGAAGCTGAGGCTCTGTGGGTGAGGAGTCATTTCAGGAGTCACAGTATCATGCAGTTCAGAAACGTGACAAACAACGAGAAGCAAAGTTTAATCTCTGCCCGACAAACTGCCTCAGAAAATATTAGCTACCGGCTCTCACAGTAACCCAGTCTGTGTGATGCTGCTGGACTGTCATCAGCATTATTCAGTGTAAAGGTTATTCACTACTGCACCTGCATTTACGGACCCTGATAAACAGAGCTGCCATCTACAGCTCAACACTGGTTTCTGATGTCGGGAGTTAGGATTATATTCACAGCTCTTCCTCTGTGTTGGACAATAAGAATACATGAGAATCCATTACATGACACAGGTACCCAGTCGAGCTCCTTTGGCTTTTGTGTGGTGCAGGAAATAAAAGTAGGCCGATCGATTCAATAGTCTCCTCTGACTGTTTCCCTCCTACTCAACCTGGAATAGTACGAAACCCACAGAGGAAACTGATCTGAGGAAAAGACACACAGGTTGTAAATTACTGTGCTCAGAAATGACAGTATCCTTACACACGTGTGTTATTTTTTGCTCATGGACCATCGGTGACCTTGGGCAGCAAAATAAATTTTGGGTGAGAGTTTAGCTGAGGAGCAACAGACTGGTCCCAGCATAGACTGAAAAATACATCCTGAAAGTTACAGTATCTCAACCCATGAAACAATTAGTCAATCAATGAACCGCACCGATTTAGATAGTTGATTTCTAAAGTAATTAAAGCTAAAATGCCAAACTTTCTCTCTGATTCTAGCTTTTGAGAGGTGATGAAATGTGATGATCAGGTTCAATGACTGTAAACTCACAAATCCCTGACTGTGAGTGTGTTGTTTGGACAAAACAAGGGATGGGATTATTTCAAAAGTGCCCGATGAAATAATGATTCATAAATCTTTTCTAATATTCTACGAGACAGAAACACTGATAGGGAAAGTAATCCACAGATTAACCCAAAAAAATGAAAGACACTCTAAGTGCAATCTGAATCAAAACGCCTATCGTCTCTCATGACAAACAAGGATGTAACTACATAGTAATAGCAACCAGACAGGTACATGCCTTCCATGTAACTGCTCGAGATGGTGAAATTATGTGACCATGTGAGAACAACTACTTTACCAATAGACTCCATCAATTTAACTGAGAAATAAATTCTTCAGAGATTGAATTCTTTAAGCCGAATAAAGAAGATTCTCTGAATTTATGGGGATCGCAAAGACAATTACACCATGATGCTTTAGAGAGGCTTCACTTATCCTGGTTTAAGTCAGTTTTTAAAACAATATCTGTGCACAGGCATACACGTGCACTTTTTACTATTTAGACATACCTAAGAGTCTCAGCACTTTGATAGAGGAAAACTGTAAATGCAGTGAGTGCAGTGGACGGCAGCAGCACATCGGCAGCAGTGGAGTTTAGGAGGACTAAGCTTCATACTGTTAGCAGCCTGCTGTCAGTGAACTTCATGCACACACACACACACACACACAGGGCGGCTGTGGCTCAGGAGATAGGGCGGGTCGTCCACTAACCAGAAGGTCGGCAGTTTGATTCCGTCCTGCAAGATACTGAATCCCACATTTGCACCTGACAATTCTAAATGCAGTGAATGTGTGGTGTGAACGGCAAAACTGTTCTGTGACTGGTCCTCCCGAAAACCAGTAAGAGCCCTGTACAGTTAGAGTTGACCCTGATGGAAAAACATCAACACAAAAACACAATCGATTCACGTCCAGTCATCACACATCACCCCCCCGACCACCAAGTCAGGACCCACTGTGTTTTATCATTCAAGCTGCCCATGTCAACCACAGTGAACACCACATTGTACGTAGGAACCGTGCGGCTCAGTGTAAATTAAATGGCCTGTCCTTTGAGTGCACTGGCTTATGTAAGCTGCTGCTGCTTAGCAAACCACCCCCCCACCCTCCATCCATCCATCCCTGCCTTTCTTTCTCTTCAGCAGCAGCAGCAGCCTCATCCTGCCCCTGAAACCCAAACGCCTCGTAAACACACACGCACACACACACACACACACACACACACACACACACACACACACACACACACACACACACACACACACACACACACAGACACACACGCACACACACACACACACACACACACACACACACACACACACAGACACACACACACACACACACACACACACACACACACACACAGAGCCCCATCCCTAAACCAGAGAGTGCAGGGGGTGGGTGGGTGAGTTGGGTATAGCCGAGGAGGAAGGTGAGGAGGGGAGGGGAGAGGGAGGGGAGAGGAAGGGGAGAGGAAAGGGGGGGCTCCGACTCCCGCATCCCTCATTTTTTTCTGTGCCACCTTGAAAACAACACCCCAATTCTCCTGGCTGGTGTTCCTCCTCCATTCCATCATTGTCTGCGCACGTCACATGCAGCAGGCGCGTTACAATCCCCCCTTTTTATCCACGCAAATCCCCCCCCCCCCCCCCCCTGACTGGTGGCTTTTAAAATATGTATCTGGATCTAAATCCCCTCTCCTCTCCTCTTCTTTTTTTTTTGTTCTCTGTCTCTCTTTCATTCTCTCTGTGTCCCTCCATCCCCCTCCTCCCCCCACCGTGCCCTCACCCCCCGCCCCCCCCCCCCTCCTCCTGCAGCCACCGGGCTCCTCACCGGCGTCCTGGCGATGGCCCACCACTGTTTTTAAAGAGACGACCCTGCCCGGTTTGGAGAGGGTGCACAATGGAGGGAGACAGGGGAGATGATGGTGGTGGTGGTGGTGGAGCTGGTGGTGGTGATGGAGGGGGGAGTGAGTGTCGGGAGACAGGGAGGGGAGGGGAGGGGATGGGAGGAGGGGGGGGGGGGGGAGGCCAGGGATGAAATGCGACAAAGGTTGGAAGCTGGATGTTTTAAACCCCACATCGCTGCGCGTAAAACGGTTCGATCCGATCCCGGGGGGGGGGGGGGTTGATCGCTGAGGAGCCGCAGAGTTTAAACATGAGAGCTGACACCAGAACCACGGGCACGGAGCCGGGAGCCGTGGACCAGGACCCGAACCCACCGAGAGGAGAGCCATGACTGCACCTCCTCTGTCCCTCTCGGTACATTGTCTCTGCTGGCTGGATGGATGGAGTGCGCACACGCGTGCCTGTGCAGAGGGAACGTGGCACGGTGCGCACCATCCATCCTCCTGAATTCATTATCACCCAGAGAGAGAGAGAGAGAGAGAGAGAGAGAGAGAGAGGGAGAAAGAGAGAGAGAGAGAGAGAGAGAGAGAGAGACAGAGAGAGAGAGAGAGAGAGAGAGAGAGAGAGAGAGAGAGAGAGAGAGAGAGAGGACGCGGGCCGGCCGGAATCCGAATCCTCCATTAATCCTCCGACGCGGAAAAGGAAAAAGCTTACCTCCACATCTCAGCTCTGCTCGACCCTGCCTTGTCTCGTCCTCTTCCTCTCCGCCGACTCCCTCCCCTTCTCTCCCCTGCATGACAGCATGTTTCTGCTATCTGTCTCCACGGCGAGGCTGCTCTCCTCCTCCCTCAGTTCCTCCCGTCCTCTTCCTCTGTCCAGAAATACAATTTAAACACACACACACACTTCCCGATCTCCCTGTGTGTGTGTGTCTGTGCCGGCTCCTCTGTTCTGCTGCTGGAGTCAAGAGGCAGGTTGATTTGTGCTGTCCTCCTCCTCCTCCCTCTTTCTCCTTCTCGTGCTGATTCTATTCCATTCACATCACACTACAGCCAACCCCCTCTTTCTCCTCCTCCTCCTCCTCCCTCTCTCTCTCTCTCTATCTCTCTCACACACACACACAGAGCATTACCCGGCCTCTCTCTCTCTCTCTCTCCTCCCCCTCCTCAGCTCCTTGTCAGAGAGAGACAGGCCAAGCTCCCTGTGTCTAAAACTGATATCCAGAGAGCGTGGATTTCAAGATCTCAAAACATGACACGCACAAGTGGACTGTGTGGCAGAATAGACGCTGATCCAGTGTTGTATCAACACACAATATGAACACAATTTCTCAACCTACCTATTTGGCTTAAACTGATCTCTTGGCCAGATGAATATTGATCGTAATATCCAACACCTTCATTGGAAGTCGCCTCCTCTGATACCAAAAGCTGACATTTCTGCACAGCAGAGATAAAGGCCGAAGGGCAAAGGTGAAAATGGCTGTGTGTTTGTGTGTGTGTGTGTGTGTGTGTGTGTGCGCGCGTGTGTGTTTGTGTGTGTGTGTGTGACAGTGTGTTTACTTGTGGAGACCTCTGTGTACTCCCCAAACGTAGCCAGTGTGGGTCGAGACCACAACAAACAACCGACCTGCTCAGGAACAATGAGAGCACCGGAGAATAACAACACCGCTCGGCCTCTTTCCTTCCCACTGACTCTTTACAGAACAAGTACCTGTGAACGCAGCTCCACCACGACATGATGCTCAGGAGCGGAGAAGATGAATCATGCTGCTCCACCTCCACTGCAGCGGCGCAGCCAAGTGTCCGGCACCATCCCCCTAATTACTGGCTGGAGGCTCGTCCTGGCTGTACCATATGGCCGTGTGTGTGTGTGGGTGTGTGTGTGTGTCTGAGTGTGTGTGTGTATCACCAGGTCAGAGACTCTGGTCTGGGGTTGGGGGAGGAGGAGGAGTAGGAGGACAAGCCTGTGTTGCTGGTGATGTGTGTCTTGGAGAGATAAGAAAATATAAGAGCACAGGCACTGGTTGATAGTAGTGAAACAGTTTTCTTTTAAAACAAACCTCCCTCAGAGCGTGTTCATCACGGAGTTTGTGACTTCCAGGGTTCAGCGTTGTTTTAAAGAAAGGAGAGGACAAAGAGAAGCCACTACAAATAACCAGTTCATTATAAGATCACATTTTAAACATTCAGACCAGGAGAGATGTCACCTACATTTCCCTGAAAACCTAACACCAATACTCCTTGGTACTCTTTAAATACTGGAGGATGTAAAGTTATATATGTGTAATATTATTTCAATGTAGAAAAAAGGCCATATCATTTACCAAGCTAGAAAAGCACTCACTAGAGTGTGTACCTGCGCCAGGGCCTAACAGATCCCTTAAATTCAATCAAACTGCACCAGATTACAGAAATCTGATTCCTAAACGTTTCTAATCAAAAACACCCTCACAATGTTATAGAGAGTAAAAAATATTTTCTGGGTTCTACCCTGACCCATACCACATTCTTTTACACAGTTTCGGGGTAAATCAGTTAAGTTGTTTTTGCGTAATCTTGCTTCAAAACAAACCAAGGAACAGGGCAGAAAACTGAACCTCCTTGAAGAAGGTCATGACCTCTGATGTAAACAACAGCTTGAAAGTTTAGACCATCACAAATCAACCAGAAATCTCACTAGAGGTCATTTAGGAAAAGGCCTCACTACGATCAGTGCTACAGTGACACCTTGTGGACATGTCCCGCTGCGGTCACGTTTGCAGCTCTGCAGAGAAACATGGTTGACATTTTAAAGTTTCATCCTGTTTGCTACTTGAAACAATGACAGACAATGAACTCTCCTCCAGCATCAGCACAATTATGTATACAAGCAAAAATGCTAAAGTGCATTAAAATCATCATTCTTAACTGTGTGAAGAACAGATATTTCCATCACCCAATGATCTTGATTATCTACTATTATCTGACTGTTAACACTGATTCTCTTTTATTGTTTTAGCTGATTGTTTTTTCTCTTGCACACACTGTGTCATGTTTAAACTGCTTGATCTTGTCATTACTATGTGATCTGTCAAATATAGAAGACAGAGAAAAAGTAGGAAATCATCACTTAAAGAGGCCTAAACACAAGGATATTCTGAATGATTAGTAATTGAATTGTACAATTTTGATCACTTTTCTCTTAATTGATTTATCAATGGATTATTTTGGCTCTAGTCTATATATATATTATATTTTCTGTGTAATTCTTTGACAGCACATGGTGCCAGAATTAATCAATATTTATTCTCAGAGGTCCAGATGTTGCAGAAACAGCCAAACAGTGAGGAGGAGGAGGAGGAGGAGGAGGAGGAGGAGGAGGAGGAGGAGGAGGAGGAGGAGGAGGAGGAGGAGGAGGAGGAGGAGGAGGAGGAGGAGGAGGAGGAGGAGGAGGAGGAGGAGGAGGATGTTAGATGAGTGTGAAATTCCTCTCTCTCTCCTCATGGGGACTGGTGTAGCTCTGCCAGGTGCAGTAGGAACATGTGTGTGATGAGATGTCAAGTACAGAGGCTGAGGAATCAAACGTGATTCACACCCATTTAACAGCATCAATCCAAATAGGAGCAGATGCAGCAGAACCTGTATTAGAGTCAGGGCCGGCCCTGGTAATGTTGGCACCCTAGGCGAGATTTCAAATTGGCGCCCCCCAACATACACACGCAAACTCTCATGCATCCACAATAACTTTTGGACTGTATGCAGATGCACACACAGGAAGACAAAATTTTAAGCTATAAAAAACAATACAAATATATAACAAAAAATATAGAGAGTCTGAAATCAGCTGTACTGATCGGGGTGATTCTTACCTCTATACTGTTCTTTCTTCTCCTCCTCTACTTTGCAGTGCTTTCTGAATTGTGCACCTGATAATTTAATATTTTTTTGATTCATCTTTGACTCTAACCACAGTCTGTCACCGCAGCGTGTCTGTTCACACAGGGAGCCCATCCAGGAGGAGGTTTTAGATGCTGGCTTGCCTTTCCACGGAGCCACGGATGGTGACATCAGCAAATGTCCCTACTATGCTGCCAAAATGAGTATGTTTTTATCCTTCTATTTGCATGCATCATGCTGCTATGAGGAACTGTTGTGAGGTTGTTGTTGTCAAGGTTTGTTTTTCTCTTTTTGTGAATCCAGCAGCGTCGAGTGGAACGGCACATGCCAGTCAACTCACCATGGCCGACCTTCGACACCCAACGGGACAGGTTCTGTTTGCGACTTGGATTGCTGCTCTGACTGGATTCGCTGCATGGTATCTGATGTGATCCCGCCTCCAGCCTGTCATTTTGCTGCTGAGAGAGGGAGAGAGGGAGAGGGAGGAGAAACATTGAAGGAAGGCGAATAAGGAGATTGAAACCATTTCAAAGTTTAAAACAAACATTCTTTAGGGGTCCAAGCTAATTCAATAATGCAGTTAAAAACTGTAACTGGCTATACAGCTGACAAAGATGCACCTATATACAATACACTGCTACACAAGTACAGTCCTTTTTTTTAAATCCATTCTCACATTTCGTAATTCGTACTTGGCCTCCAGAAAGTTGGTACAAGTGATAGGAATCCGAAGCTGTTATTCAAGACATAGCACACCTACACTTTGACAAGTGCATGTTTTATTAAAACTATTTCAGATAATTGAATGTCTACTGATGCATGTTGAAATGATTTAATTCTTTGCTTTGGGTTTTTAAGCTATATTATGATTAAGGTGTAAACAGAGAAGTTTGAGAAGGAAATTTTCTTCTTCTAATATAATGGTTTATCTAAATTCTTCTAATAGACCTGTAGTTTATCTACTTGACGGTTACTTATGTTCGAGGTAGGTCTCTTAAAATCTCATTTGTTTTGAATACACAAGTATCCACCATCGCTACAACTGGGTACCCATCATCCATATGACTTTTCTCATGTTAGTACAAAATTATAATAATACAAAATTAATTACACTGCATGTGTGTGTGCTTGTGCGCAATGGGCTTCTGAGCAGGATGTGCGCGCGCAGTTTTTTTTTTTTTTAATTTAGTTTAAAAAAAAAAAATTATATTTAATTTGAAATGGTTAAGGTTCATTTTTGTTTTTTTAAATTTACATATTATTAGATATTGTGCAATGAATAGGTGGTTGAAGTCCTGCCAACACGACAGCCTGCCAAACTTACCCATGAGTTCGCGCTTCCCGGTTCTTCCCGGCATTATGCTGCCGGTGCGAACATGGGCGAGGAAATGAGGCGGACCGCTTTTCGCGGCGCTTCTACCTCCGGTGCGTCCTGGGGTTAGAGGATGATGGTGTGACGTTAATATATTGTTTTACATTGCATGTGTCACGTCATGATAATTCAGTCTCTTGTGCCGCCCTCTTGGCATTTTGCACCATAGGCAACCGCCTATGTCGTCTGTACCAGGAGCCGCCCCTGATCAGAGTCTTTGTCCACCTGGCTCTGTCCTGCAGCTTCTCCTCCTCAGTCCTAATGCAACTTCACAAAAAGAAGGAGAATTCACGCTGCTGCCGCCTGGTGGACACACTGTATATAGACACAGTGAAATGAGAAATCGTGTATTTAGGATTGGACACATTTTTTTTAAAGATAAAAATGCATGTTTCTCTATTTGTTAAAATTGACACTGATGAATTCAAGTCTTCTCATTTTAAATACCAAGAAGCTTATTTTCCAGGTTGTATTTCGTGCATTAGTTTTTTCTCCCAAAGGCTGGTCACAGTTAAATAAATACACAAAATGAAAAAATACATTTGATGCTACAGAGCAAAAGCTAGTAATATGCTGGCTATAGCACTGATATTTTATGTAGTGTGTAATTTTTTGTACTAACTAGAAGTAGCACTTGTAACTTCACTGTATTGTGTACAATACAATTACAAAGGATTTATATTCTATGCGAGTCTGGTCTTTTTAGGGCCCGAGCACTGACAGGCACTGACAGACAGTGAGGCCCAATTGAAATTGTAAGGATTATTATTTGTAATTTGCAGAAAATTAGAAAGTGGTGAAAATGTACGTATTCTGGAGGAATTTTCAATGGGCGTGGCAAAATGGCTCAACGGTGCCCCCCGGAACATGTTCACATTCACCAATCTTCACAAAGATCGATACACATATGTATCATGACCAGACAAACAAAAAAGTGGGTGCAATTGGAAAAACACAACAGGAAGCATGCTATTTTGCATTGTGGCCATATTACACATTTTTACTTTGAAGTATTTGTACCAGATCAACTTCAAATTGAGTTGAGTGTCATCATTTAACTTGTACCTCTTCAAATTTGAAATTAGCAGTTATACAATGCTACAGCAATCTGCAGGTACCAATACTTACCAGTGTTTTAACTTCACTACACTTTGTAAATGTTAGTGACGTTCATCAAGCTTCGCTGGCTATTAAACGTAGTTCTCAGAACTCTGTGCCGATTAAATGAATACAGTATGCTGAGGTGGGAAATGTACACTTTTAAAATCAAATATTAAAGACACTTTACAGGGGTTTTTACAATGTTTTTTTTATCAATTCAACAAGCTTTTCAAATCAAAGGTTCAAATCATATTCCCAACTGTGTTTCACATAAAGATATGCTAAATTATTTCACATGTAAACATAAAAACACAAACTTGAAAGTAAGATATCACTTTAAGGTCTTGTCCTGTTAATATTGTGAGGCCTGTTAGATTACATCAAGTAAAAAAGAAAGACAACTGTACACAAAATTTACATTCCTCTAACAGATCAACATGGCTTCTGTCTTCTAAAGGTTTTTTAATAATGAGGTTCAGTATGTACAGTAACAAGCAACATGTTTAACTTATGGATTTGTCTCATTGCACATTGAGTACAGATGATCGCAACAGGGGATGAACAGGAAAAACTAACTATTCACCTGAATGGTCACAAACAAAAATCATATACGCTTCCAACAATTTAAAATACATGGAAATGAAAAGCAGAGCTTCTATTGTAAAAGATAAACATGAACTGACGATTAACAACATTAAAACATTGGATCTTATGTCTAGTTTTAAATATTTGTCTGTTTCCAAATAGTTCTGAATATATATTTGTATATATAGAGATACGTATAGCAATAATCCCCTTTGATTTTGACACAATGACCCAGAAGCCTTTAGCAGCATATTTCTATTCCCCTTCAGGCAACGTCGCCAGGGGAACTACAATAAACAGATGAGCACTGTGTGCCATGAGGAGCTTGACTGGGCAGAACTTTACTCTGAAAACAGAAGTGGAGTCTGGACCTTGTACTTTCTTTCCTGTAACGCAATCCCAATACTGATCACACTGAGTCATTGATATAAATATATATAAATACAACCAGTCCTATCATCAGTGGGTATTGTTTTCAATCACTATTATTACTACTCAAACCTTTGTACACAGGAAGAGGTTCTGATGTCTGCGCACCAGAAAAATACCTATGTAGAAAGTGATGACTAAGGTTTGGACTGTGAGTTATGGCATTGATTAATGAGTGTTATCATAATGAACTAAGTTTTCTAAGTATGACTGGTATAAAAAAAGGGATTATTCTGGTTTAGGTCAAACAGGGAATCTTGAAAACTTTCTGAGATATATAAATATTTCTGATGACTTTTTAATTCTACTTCCACAACTTTGTTGCTGATACAAAGAATGTAGTCAAAAAGACACGTTCAGGTTTGTGACGTCCAAAACAGGAAAATAAAACTGTCCTTGGTGCATTCATGAAAAGGAAATCTCCTTTTCATTAGGTGGTCTGTATGTTTTGCCATATTAACCATTAATTTACACTATATTTTTTGTGCAGTCACCGTCTCTCTGCTGTCCGCGGGTTTGACAGTTTATTTTATCCTCACAATATACAATGAATATTCACAATAAAAGCATCTGCTTCTCAAGTCACAGTTTATGTTCATTGTCTGGGTCTGATTGAGGTTCTTGATGAGGAGAAAAAAAAAACTTGATCTGATCCATCATTTGTTTTAAGTCTGTAATCTGAAAGTCTGGGATGGTTTTCTGTGAACCAGGCGCGGGCTCTACCACTTGCCCCTCTTGCTCCAGTCCTTAGGTGTGAAGTGAAGACATTTTGGATCAATGCGTAAGTGTCTCTTCTGCATCGCTCTCTCATGCCCCTCCACTATGTCCTCTGAGAGAGTCAGGATGTACTGTCCCTGGAGTCAGAAGACAAGACAAAGTCAGTTCATACTCTCCACAGCAAATTGAATATAATTTCAAATAATTTAAGTTACGCATTAAATCAAACAACGATGTTCCTTTTCACTGGATTTTCTAAATATATTCACTTTGAAAACATTCTTGATCTTACAATTCAGAACATGTCCTAGTGATTTCTTTCCACCAGTTTGATCACACTGAGATTATTCTAATAAAGGATCATATTTTTTTGTAGTGCATTTGAGATAACTATAGCAGAATAGGATTTTTTATATATATATATATATATATATAAATAATCATGAAAGTACTCTGCAGACTCCATACACTTATTTTTCTTTCAATTGCTGCCAAGTGCGTTTTGTCTATGGCAGATCAATAAGTTCACAAATAAAAATTACTGAATAATAAATTGAGACACTTCACCACTTCATCATCCATTAGGGAAATGCAAGCCTGGTGAATTAAGAGTGAGTGTGATCATGTATTAAAAACAAACAAATCTGCAGTTCCCATCGTGATGTTAGGAAACTCAAGGTTTAGACTTGAAAAACATTTCCTGGAAAATGCCAGTTACTAACTTCTGCTGTTTTTCTATTTACATTTTTGTTACTCTTTAGTAGGACTGCACAATATTAGGAAAACATGCGATATGCGATAACGCTGTGTAATATCACAAAGACGATATGATTTGCGATAAACAAACATAAACAGTCCCTGGCTACAGAGGCAGAGACCACGGCAGCTTTTTGGCCGGGAGAAGGTGCACAACCCGACCGCAGCGCCACAGTGTATTTTGCGATACGTCCATCAGAACATCAATTTCTTAACACAGAGCATGGGTCTCTCACCTTGTAGTAGTTGATAAGGTTGAGGTACTGAAGTGTGGAAATGACGTCTTCTTTCTTTACACTCGTGATCTCACTGATCTCACTGAGAAAACAACAAGGAAGGGTCAAATGAGAGAAGGGAAAACTATCAATTTCTTTACCTGAAAGGTTTGTTAAGAGGTGAATTTAAGTTGAGATAAAATGGCAGCAGTCACATACTTGATGGTAATCTGCGGCCTTTCCCCATTGTCGGGTTTAAGGTCCATGAGAATTTCCAAGATGGTCTGTGACCAGTAGGAACGATAGGACAAAAGACCAAGGTCAGAAAGTGGCTTCTCTGGTGTTCCCGTCTTCCCTTCGACCTTGGACAGCTCATAACCTGACAAACACAGTGAGCAGATAATCAGCACAGGTGAGGCCAACACAGATATGACCAAAACAAAATACTACTACTATTTCCTCAGCCACTGTTTTTGTTACTACACTTACTGAATTCAATAAGCAGTTTGCCATAGCCCCTCCGCTGGTAGGGAGGCAAGGTCAGGATGCAGGCGACGTTATAATCTTCAGTTGACTCTTTTTCCTGCACACAGTAAATACAAATTATGTTTAGATTTGGAAACCCCTGAAATAAAAAAAAGGTTCTTTCAAAATCGTCTGCATGATTTATGTACCTTAGAGAAGTATCCCACTATGTGGAAGCCTTTGGAGTCATACTCCGTCATTACATAGAAGAGGAAGGGGTCCGTGTCATAATACAAGGTTTTGTGATCCAGGAAACATTTAGCCAGTAAACACAGATTCTGGGAATACATCTGAAAAATAAAGGCACATATTAATGATAAACGTAATAAATGTTTTTCAAATGTTGAGGAAAGACAAAGATATTAGTCACTTACTTTGTTTTTCCTGCCGTCAATCTCAAAGAATGAGATGGTGCCTTTGCGGTAGATCTCGTTGCCCGGGGGATGTCTCAGGTTACATTTTGTCTGTAAAGATGAGAGAGGAAGAGAGGATGAGAGCAATGCCCACAATCTCAAAAGTCTTGTTCACATTACATGATTTACAGCCCGATTTGCCCGTCTCCAATGTGTTTTGGAAGTCACAGACAAAAGCCCTGATCTGCACTCGATTGGCAGTCAATTTCTGTCGATGCAATTACAAAGGTCACAGATAGATTTCCAACCTGATGGTCGGAGTGGGCTGCAACAGCAGCAAAAAAGAGCAACAGACAATGATGAGGTGCTCCCTTTTTACACTGCACATGTCTGTAATCTGGGAAATCAAGCAATTACTATGTGTGCTTGGGACAGTAACACTAACTCGGCACAGCTTATATGACCTGCATCGAGGTTGGGTTTGGTCCAAAAAAAACATTTGCCTGTCGGGCTTGGACCGTTGTCTCTTGGTTTTGGTTCAGGTCAAGCAGAAAAACCTGCGCTGCCTCTATTCTATAAAACCAATATCCACGTATATTGAGAGTTTCATATCTTCTCCAGACTCCAACGTATCATGACAGAGAAGGACAGGAGGATCAGTCAGATGCACTCTGTCTTTTTCGTAATTGAACATAGTTTGGAGACCTCTCCTGGTGATAGCTGTGTAGTGTTTGACACCCTGACCCCTGTGGTGTGTAAAAATCTGCTTAAGCCGCCAGAGGCAAAGAACAAACGGACAATTCTTACCAAATGCCTCTGTAGACACTTGAGGCTTTTGAGATACTTGAGGCAGAATTCACAGAGGTAGAGGATGGGCAAGGCGGTGAGTTCCTGGGGGTATGGTGAGAAGTACCAGGGTTTCAGTCGGTGACGTCCTAGCTCTATACACTCAATGTTTTTCATCCGGGTCACAATGTCATCGTGGCTGCGGTCAGACACCAGACTCCCTGTCATGCGGGGTGCAGATGGGATGCCATCCGAACTGTCCTGGGAATCCTGGCATTAAACAATGTGGACATTATAAACATTAGACCCTCCTGTTGCAGCTATTTCTTTAATAGCAAAAAACTGTGTAAAAACAATAAAGCTGCTCAATCAAATGAGCAGATGCTTTTAATATATTTATTTTGTCAGAATTTGATTTCTTGTAGCAACACGTATATTCACAGTGGTTGAACTTGTTACTAAAAGGACTAAACTCAGGTCGGAGGTAATTTTCCCCTCAGGTTTAATGGACCCACTAAGGCACAGCTGAATTTGGACAGCAACACACAATCAACAGGCAATAATAGGAAATTAAACAGACCTCTGGTGGCGGTAGAAAGACGCTGGCACATTGAGGGTTGTTATACTGCAAAACCTTTATCATCTAGGTAGGGAAAAGACAAAAACACAGGCTTTATGAAACTAAAGAGGGGAATAAAACGATTCTTATTTACACTAAACAGTTTGGTTAGGGGGACAGATTGAAAGCAATAATGGACTTCAGTGTAACATTGTAGTTTTAGTACATTTCAGGGTGGGTTCATCAGTAGCCGACCAGCAATTCTGACAATGATAGAAATTATTTCAAGTGGGTTTAACAGACTGTTTAGTTCACTAATATGACAACCCCACTGGCCACAGTCATCAGAGATGATAGCAGATATATTAGCTGCAGCAACTTTCTTATTACATACAACGTGTGACAGAAGCTTGATGGAGTGATAGAAACTCTAATCTGCTAGGTTTTTTTCAGGATGGGTCACTGCTATTTATGAATTAAAATAGGCTAAAATATTATCCGCTCTCCTGATGGATTATGCAGCCAACATCATACATTTCTTCAAAGATCAAAGATCATAAACATTCTGAAATACAAATTGCAAAATGCTTAAATTTAAGATGAATTATAATATGTAACAAAAATAATGCAGAGACTGACATTTTTGAAATGAGAAAATAATTAGCCTCATACCTCATCAGCTCCCCCACAATTAGCTTTCCTTTTCCTTCCGGACGGAGGGGGGATGAGCCGTCGGGCAGTGCCGTTCTATCGTTGAGAAGAATTGAAAAGTTACAGATCAGCCTGTAATAAAACCCTTCCGCTCAAACAATTAAGAGCCCAAGAAGATGTTATGTACCGTTGTGAGCGAGGCGAGCTGGTCATGGTCTTCGCGGGACTTGAAGGTGTTGGTCTCCCGCACAGCAGGAAAAACAGATGCCTGAGTGGCTTCAGCTGAGCTTGGCAGGGAGGGGACCGGGGGGGCAGGGGGTACCTGAGTCACCATGGGGACAGGCTCGACTTTCCTTTTCTGCAGCAGACAAATGTTGTTAAGACACTTTGATTTAAATTCAGACAGAAAAAAATCATTATTGAATCAGAATTTTTGTTTGCAGATATTTTGGATTCCAGTCAGACGAGAGGCTTGTGGTTATGTTTTAAAGTATCACAAATGTAATAATTACATTTTGGGGGCTCCAGTTCTAGTTCATAGAGGGGTGTCATCTAAATGTTACTTAAAATCTGTTCATTGATAAAGTCAGATTAAACTTCGTCCAATGTCTGCATGTAATCCTGGCATTAAACTGCAGTATGTTTGATGTAACTAAAAATATGTCTTCACAAAGAAGTTATCAATTTTCTATTCCCCCTCCTAAAATACCAACCGCATCAACCAATCTCCACTTTTTTTTGTTGTGTTATTTTATAAATTCTGTGAAAGTGCTTTTATATTATTTCTTTTTATGTCTGCATAAATGTAAAGCTCAGAAAAACAATACATTTTCAGTATGATTACACAAAAGATTGCAACAAAGAAAAAACATGCCAGCTACCTTGAAAGATCTGAAGCTGACATTTGGCTTTACGAGTCCAGTGCGTACACCAGACAAACACTTGGATACATTGTGTTTTAAATCACTTCCGGATTTGATCTGCACGAGTGGATCATCCTCTTCCTTTATTGTGTCATGGTTGTTTGTCTCTGGAGTTCCGTGCAGTTCGGCATGACTTGACAGCTGTATGATCAAACAAGATGTATGTTAAACACCAGGCTTAAACCAGGTCTCAGTCATTTCTGGAATGGGTAAATTCAAGTTGTACCGGTGTGGGAAGAGTTTTGCCTCTGGAAGGGGCTGTGGCAGATTGAGCGTTGAGATCTAGACTCTTCCTCTGAATTAAAAAGAAAGGAAGAGAAGGACGGGGGTTAACTCACAGTCATGTTACCAGAGGGTTTTCTAATGTATACATAATTATTAGTCACTGTAAACATAAACAGATCATTTAACAGTTTCTGTGGCAGTTGTTTGAATCAAAGGTAGATCTGAAGAATAAGTAAAACAGAAATAGGAATCTTAAACAAAAATCTGTTACTTAAGTATGAAGACTTCTCTATAGGCTGCACTACCGAGGGATTTTTTTGTACATAAAGGGTCAAGGGTGTCATGGGCAAAAAGCTTTGAACATATAAAGGCTCGGAAACAACTCATAATTGTGGGTAGCTTTCAACATTATATTCAAGCAGCATGTAAGTCATTAGCAGGGCGACCATAAGATTGGTGGCTGATATCTTGTAGTATGTTTCATTTTTTCTACCACACAAACAAAACAATGAGGAAATTTTGTTATAAAAGTTCTGATAACAATTATTCTCATTAACCAGTGTTACGATGCTTCTATTAAATACTACTGCTTACAAATATTAATATACAGCAATATAGGTTAGTATAGGCACTTGGCAATATTCACAACAAAGTTTGAAATTACTGAGTTACTGCCAATATTTTGTGCTTTAAAATAAACGTTTTGTGGTGTATTTCTTATGCATGCTTACCACTTCTCTTTCTGGAGAACTGGGACGGGAGCCTGGAAGACCATTCTTAGTTGGAGTTTTAGCTTCTTTCTTAGGAAACTGAAGCTTCTTCATGTCCAGCCTGTCTGCTGTGACCCACTCATCCAGACGCTTGTTGACTTTTCACACAAGTCATTATACACAGACGAGAACACAATTACTGTGATGTCTTTGTGATGTGTAATACAGCCAACACAGCGATTATAATAGTTATACAGTTTAGTATAAACCAGGGAGCGACACAAATGCACAAATACTCACAGTCGATGTAGTGAACATAGAAGAGCTTCCTCGCAGACACTTCTTTAACACTTAGAATTTCTGCCAATGCTGTATGAAGAGAAGTTAATAACATTTTAGATGTAATATCTCACAACCAAGATAATGGGTTAAAAGCATCATGTATGGGTCACAAGTAATTGTAAAATGGCAGAGGGACAGAAAATAATAAAAAAAAAAAAAAAGGCAACTGACTGTTTTGGTGTGTTTCAATCATTTAATGAAAGACTGAAAACAAGCCATTTAAAGACTTATTTTTAAGCACTTGGAGGGTTTTGCCATTTTTCAGTCTCACAAATTTGTAAAGAATTATGAAAAGCATTAGCTAAATAAGATGATTATGGAGGAAATAAGAATTGAAATTATTTACCATCTTTATTCAATTATTTGATCTTTTCTGTAAGAGTAGATAATTATACATTTTTACACCCAATGTTTATATTATATAATTAAGTTCTAACACAGGACTATGTCGTTTTACATTACGGGTGGTGAGGAGTTAGTGCTTAAATTACAAGGGTCCCAACACTGTGCAAACCCCACAATGATGTGAGGTCACAAACTGTCAGTCTGTGCATGTGTATCGAAATGTAAGAATGGTCACGCTGCCACATAATATGTTTGTTGAAGTTTATCCATAAGATACGAGTAAGAGTCACTGAGCTGTCGACTAAGATCTTACTGTGGCTCTTACTTTTCTTTTCTTGCCAGAAACAAGTAGAGTCAACCACAACAACTTTGGCCTGAACTTGACATTTATAACTGAGCCAGACAGAATTCAAATAAACTCTTGTTTCACCTGAACAGGTGTATTTTACGTTTGTAAACAAAGGCCGGTTGTCACACAGATTTCACTCTATCTTTCGGAATAAAATGTATTATTTATGAAAACACCCACAGGATATGACTTGTTAACGACTCATTGGGTGTAGCAGTGTCTTGGTAAGCCATCAAATTAAAGTCATGACACCAGCATGGGTCCCTGTGAGTGTTTACGCTGCTCTGAACAGCGGAGCCCGTAACAACAGCTAAGGTTAGCCACATAGCATTACCATTAGCTTAGCACTGGGAAGAGAACCGGACAATACTTACGCCACTCGTCCTCGTGTTCCTGGTTCTTACGAAGAACGGGCAGGCGACAGCCCTCCACAATCTCCACCTGTGGGAAGACAACCAGTCAAACTCCACCAAAACAGTGTGAGAAACGTCTAAGATAAAATTGCATCTTTAGGAAACCTACCGACGATCCGCTGTCCGCCATTTTCGTCATCAGTGAGAGCAGCAGCAGCAGCAGCGGGGTGTTGTGGGAAAATGCCGGTCCACGTCAAAGACGAAACAAAAAGCAAGATAAACATCGAAGAGCCACCATGATGAGCGGAAGTGGAAAAACCAACCCGGAAAACGAGGCAATAATACCTACACTATCTGTTACTTAGCTGCTGTTTGCTTTGTGTATTAGTTATCTGATTAAGGCACAGCACTGACCGACAGTGAGGCCCTATTGAAATTGTAAGGATTATTCTTGTTATTCAGGCAAATTAATTGGCTATTTGAGGGCTTTAACATGCTTAAATTCGTACCAAAATTTGCAGAAAATTAGAAAGAGGTGACATTTTACATATTCTGGAGTAATTTTCAATGGACCATGTATCCTTTGATGCTGTGAACAAAGATTAAAGGAGTCTTTGATGTCTTGCAAAGGCGACGTCTCTTCTCTCTCAGAATTGGAACATTTCCTCAAACCGTGTAAACATTGAGGTACGGCGAAGGTTCATCCTTCGCCAAAGGAGACAATGTTGTCATAACTCCACTGTGCATTGTCCTATCACCACCAATCGCTGTCTCATGATCAGAGTCCAAGCCTGAACAGCACTAAGTGTCACTATTTTCTCAGTCATTTTTTTTTTCAGCCAAAACGCATGCAACAGTTCAAAATGCATGTGCTCGGGCCCGCCCACTGCTGCTTTGCAGTCCTAGAAATTTTAGAAATTGTATTTTATAGTTGGTACTTTCCAGGTTGAGCAATTCTGGTTTATTTTATGTATTCTTTTCAATGCCCTCAATTAATCAGTTTTAACTTGTAAAGAACCTTGTTTGGAAAGGTGCTTTATAAATAATATTATTATATAATTTATACATATTCAGACATTAATTTCTCTGTGTTTGTGTGTGTGTCACTTCAGCTGATCATCGACACACCCACCAGTCCCATCACCAGCGGGCTGCCGCTCTTCTTTGTAATCACAGTTAAACAGGTGAGACCATGGTTTTCAGTCTAATTTTACTTTATTGGCATTGACATTGAACTCAACACTGACGCACCTTATCACTTTTGCACACCTCCCTCACTTCCTCCTCTGTCTCTCTCTCAATGTTTGTGTGTGTCAGGGTTACGAGGACTGGTTGAGACACAAAGCAGACAATTCTGTCAACCAGTGTTTCGTCCTCGTTATTATTATTATTCAGGCAATGAATTGGCTTTTTGAGGGCTTTAACATGCTCAATTCTTACCAGAATTTGCAAAAAATTTAAAAGTCGTGAAAATTTATGTAATCTGGAGGAATTTTCAATAGCGTGGCAAAATGGCTCAACGGTGCCACCCGCAACCCCCGGAACTGTTCACATTGACCAATCTTCACAAAAATCGATACACATGTATAGATTGACCAGGCAAAAAAAAAAGTCTATAGGTGCAATTTGAAAAACGCAACAGGAAGCCTGCTATTCTGCATTTAGTTGCCATTTTGGCCATATTCCACACTTTTACCTTGAGGTACTTGTACTTTAGATTAATCTTTTTAATTATTGTATGTTCCAACTGGGTACCTGTGTGTGTACAACTTAAAGTACTATATTATGCAAAAACTATTATTCTTGCAAATGGCTTGTTGAAAACATTGTTGTTTCTCATGCAGAATTTGGTTGGAACTTGATAATTTCTCTGATTATAAGTGCACCTGAATGGGTTGAGGAGCCATAATGAAGTGTTGTCTTCTGTCTTTTAGGCAACTGGTGCTATACATTTCTTACCACCAGGGGTCAACGTTGTCTATAAATTAATCTTTCCTAAGGGGAACAGACTTCCCACATGTCTTCAACAGAAATATGTAGTTTATGTGTGAACTTTATATTATTTTTAAATAAAGATTACTTGTGTGGTTCATGTGGTTTCATAATAATAATAATATCTAAATATGTATATATATTATAGACAAAGTTTCACATTTACAAACTAATAGTGATCAAGTAAACTTTTATAATAATGAAGTTATATTCATTTATTTATACAGTGAGACTCATTTCATCACACTGATGTGTTTGACTCCTGTTGTCGACTTTTGGCATATTTAAATCTATAAAGAAACAAAACCAACACTGTGTTAATTGTTTAGAGCCATGAATCCTGTATCTATATTCAGAAAGACACACACACAGGTCGATGTTACTGTATTTGTTATATTTATTTACAAGATTTAAAATACTTATAATATTCATATCATTTACAACATTAATACCATTTACAATTGTATAATATGTACATGTATTCAAAAGGGGGACAGAAGCTTGTCTTCGTCCTCCTCATTCACTGTCTCCACTTCCTCTCAACACTCACCAGCTCGTTCTCCGTCTCACTCAGCTTGTCCAGGCAGGCGAGGTATGATTTGGTGGAAGCACGTCTCTTCTTTGTTTCTGTCTTCATCAGCTCGTTCTTATGTCTCACCTACTTCTCGAGCTTCATCCGTTCACTTTTCAGTCGGTGAACTTGGTCCTTTAGAGACTTGTTTTCATTGTAGACGGCCTCCATCTTTCTGCAGGTCAGTCCCTCAGTTGGAGTCTGAAAAAAAGACTTTTGCACTTGGCCTGACACTCAGAGAGCTCGGCCAAGCAGTCCATGCATAGGCTTTGCTGCAAGCACGCCGATTCTTGGTTTCTTTTTGTAAGAGATCATCTGTGTCTTTCAGCTGCTCCTGGAGCTGCCCCACCTGCTCTTTCAGAGACAAGCTCCTGTCTAAGAGCCTTAATCTCAGCCATGGCTTGGAGGAGTTCAGCTCTGAGGGTCGTCACAAGGTCTTGATGCTGCATGATTCACAATAGAGAGCAGATCTACTTATTGATGACGCTCAGAAGAAACTTGTGCTCAAGTTCAAACAATGGATGCACATGCAGTTTTCTCTCGTTTGCTAAGTTGTTTGTTGTTTTCTTGTCGGTTGATGGATTTCGAGGATTCGTTCTCTCAAGAAGCTTCTGCTCTCGTCAGGATCTTGACGGCAAATGATGTTTGTCTGCAGGTGACAAACAGTATTTGTAACATTGTAACTCTTAACTTTCTAAACCTTTTTCACTCCTGTAGTTGTCACAGTAACGTCTTCTTACAACTCCCTTTGATCTAGAGACAGCGAAGGAAAATATTCACATATTTTATTGATAAATTCAAACTAAATCCGTGTCTCGTGGTAAATATACATGATAAGTGAACAAAAATGTGTAATGCATGAAATGTTACATCTATAATCATCAAATCATTGGAATGGAAAATATTAAAAAAGTTTTCAGATTACTTAACATCCCTTGTGTTAGATATCCGATTGAAAATAAAGAAATATATATAGAGTAAATAATGTGAACTCGCAATTGTCAGTGTTTGAGCCAATCATCTCACTAATCAGGGGCAAAGGTTATAAATAATCTTTATTATAATCCTTGGAACAGCATTCATTACACAGAATTTGCATTTTTTCAGTTGAGAAACCATAAATTACAATGCAAATGTTAAACAAATTATATCTGACAAAAAATAAACAAAAAGAACATGTGTTAAACAGCCTTCCATTGCAATATTAACTTTTCAATCAGTTTTCTGTCAGGATCACCTGCATATTATTATTATTCACCATGCAATGAGTGCATCAAAATCCGGTGGCTTATTATGACGAGCAGGCGAAATAGTGGCTTGATGAATAAAAGCTTCAAAGAAACTGAATAGGCTTATCAGCTGCATCCAGCAGAAACACCTCCGTGATCACTCATTTACACAGGATTACTTTTTATTAAGATGAAATTATTAAGTGCCTGGATCTGAATGGGGTCTGTCAGTCTCTGGAAAACACATGTCAATAGACACAAACCGTTTTAAGAGGATCAGAAATCCAGAAATCAGGAAGGTCCCCTACAAACAGTGTGGATGCAATTTCAGAGATCTCTCTTTGGTCCGAAAATTTATAAGAACACTGTGACATAATCTCACAGCGACGTGCACCCACTCGAGTTCAAATCTTGCAGCAGAGGAAGGATGATTTGTTTCTTCTTTGGTACCACAGGCCTCGAGACCTAAGGCAGAGACTCTCCCAGACTGGTTAATGACTTCAGCACTTGCTAATTATCCCCGCTTTGTTTCCAGCTTGGAGCTGTCTCCTTTCCAGATTCGTTTTTTTTTTTTACAAAGTCATTGCTGCAGGTCCGCTACGAGCTCATGGATTTTGATATAATTTGAGGAAGGTTAAAACACATATCTGCTGTGTTGGCGGTTAAAACTGACTTTATGCAAGACGTCCCCCCGTGCTACAAAGTTTCCTGCAGTGACTTGAGAACCAATTATTTTGACAGGTTCTGATAATGAAGTGGCAGCGTGTGACTAGTGGCTTTAACTTCAGCTCCCATCTACAGCACCTCCAGCTATTGTTAGACTGCTCTAACCCCCCTTGTTAAATCATTATGTTGTCAGCATGTCCACCAAATTTAACTTAACTGAAGCAACAAAGACCAAACTGAAAATAAAAGATGAAAAAGTTCAGATTGCAGCGTCACATTTGTCTTCATGAAGGTGGTCTCACAGAGTTAAACTTTGGATGGTTATTGCACATAATAAAACAGGTATAGGAACAAAATGAGTCTAATCAAGTTGTTGCTATGAAACATATACACATCTAATGCCACAGCAGTGGGAGGTATACATGTAACAATTCAATTACACAATGGTGACTATTGCTATTAATGACAGAATCCGAGCCTCAGCTGCTGCAGCCGTCTCTTGATGCAGATCGTCACCGGCTGCCACCACACTGAGGCAGAGCAGTAATTTCTCTCTGACCCAGCTGCTCCCTACCACCAGTCTCACCAGCTACATAACCATACATTTGGTTTGTTAATTCTTCCATCGGGCATGTTTCACCTACTTCTACTATACTTCCACAACCCGTGATTCTTTCTCTTTTTTTTAATCTACACCAGCTATGCACACTTGATTCCAGAGATTCTAAAAACGTTCATCAGAAAGCAGAGGATTTACGTCTCCTCTAACACCGCAGGGTACATACATTTGGATGATGGAATAAAACTCAGTATGCTATTCTCTGAAATTTCGTATTTCATAAACTTCATTCCTAAAGTGATCATGCAACATTCAGTTGCTGTTTTTCCCATTATACTTTCAAGCAGCACTCGTCACATAGATAGATATAAAAAGGAAATCGAATCCAAATTAAAAAAAGAAAGATTAAACATACATTGAAAAGTGCAAATGTACATTTGTTTACAGCATGACATATTCACTGTACAATCATTGATTATATGCTCACATAATTTTATGCATTATAATAAGGATTACTAAGTAGCATAGTTTGAGTAAGAAATATTTCATAGCAAGTCTATTGGAAAATTTTGCATTGCCCTGTGACAAAGGCAGGTTTCTAAACATTACAAGGGTGTGTTTGTGTGTGTGTGTGTGTGTGTGTGTGTGTGTGTGTCTGTTTGTTTGAGTGCATGTGTGTACGTGTGTGTGAGAGAGAGAGAGACAGCATGTACAGTATGCTGACATAAGGTGTATATGCAAACAATGAAGCAGAGGAAACTCAAATCATTCTAGCTCAGAGGCACAAAAACTGCCCAGCCAGCAGTTCAAGTATCTGGCATTGTTTTTGGACAACACACATCTTGTCAGACATCAGCAAAGCAGAGAGGAAGAGACGGAGAGAAAAAAGGTATACTTCCCAATCGCAGATCAGCTGGAGGCGGCAGCTGAAGAATCTGACGAGTGGAAACGAGCAGTTCAAAGATTTGTGTCAAAAGAGTTTCACCGATTTGTCAAACATCACCTTTTTTTTTTTTTAGAACAGGCTATTGCGTTTCACCCTCAAACACCATGCTCTCTGTGTAAGCAGTATGATTGAGAAAGGTGTCTGCGTCAGGCTGGAGACGGCAGTCACGCTTGCCTTCACATTTTGCTCCCGCTTGACTGTATGTTGTGGGAAAACCCTACGTGCTATAACAAGGAGCAAGTAAGGACTCGTAGGCCTGGTCCCAGGGTGTTTCCAGATCAGTTACACTGCTGGACATTTCATCCCTATCTGAACATTCTACCGTTGACAATATCAGGGTAGAAGGCTCTTGAAAATGATCACACTAGAGAGGGAAAGAGTGGAAAGTCCCACTGACAGTCAGTTTCTTATAGAGTTGTATTCCATCAAGAAAAGCCACCGTGTCCACAATCTTGGTGATGATGACTAATAAGATGATCCTCCAGGTGAAAGAGAAGCCAATCTGAAGTTTCCTGGTGCCGTTACCTCTTCTGAATTTTAAAAATCTTGTTCCTCGGATGTCTTCATGGGTGTTTTCCAATTGAGTATCAACTAACAGGATTCCGACGTTCGCCTTGGATTTCCTCCTCAGGCATTGGGTTGAGAAGCTACATGTCACTGGACACTTCGTTATTCACATGGCACTTTCCTGGTGTGGAGGAACAAGTAAAAATCTGCATTTCTCAGTTCAATGAAACATGCTTTCTGCTACTTTGCTGAGCATTCTGTTTATGTACGGTGGAAATACACACTATTGCGGGAAGGTAATGGTGATCTGAGAAATACTATGACCTGAAGGACAGCTAGCAATGGGCAGGGGGCAGAACACCATTCGTCACAGTCTAAACTTTCCTTTTTGTTGTATTTCAAGCCTTAATGAAAGATGTAAGTGTAGTGTCCAGTTTGGGTAATGGCGCAGAGCAGCTGTGGGATGACTGCACATGCTGGATTTGTATACGTCCTTTGTACATATGTGTGAAGTAGAGACAGTGAAAGAGAGACTAAGTGTTTTCTTACTATCTCACACTGCTGGATATGTTACGAGCGTCCGAATCCACCAGCTGTCGCCTCTGGATGTCTTAACGCATCGACTTGACTTTGTAGCGCAGGACCAGGTAAGTGGCCAATCTGAGGAGCACGAAGAAAACCCCAAGCACCATGAAGTCCACGTAGAGCTTTGCGTCCTCCACGTCCAGCAGCTGCAGGACCTCTACTGGCTTTTGGAACTTGCACACTTGCATGTCCGGACACTCAAGCTCTGACCGGTTCATCCCGTAGATTGAGAGTATCACCCCTTCAAAGCCGTACCTAAGAGACAGAACCACATGAACCGATTGAAAGAGAATCCTTTGAAAGCCTGAAGATTCCTAAAACTAATGGTTAAACTCTCAGAAATCTGACAGTACCTGACATAGGAGACATAAGAGCTCCACTGTAGGTATTTGGGAATGGTGTCAAAATTGACAAAGAAGCCCGAGAAGAGGAGGACAGGTATGGCTGTGACTGGACCCACAAACGTTGCCACCTGTGGAACAAATAAGCAGTAATTTCCTCAGTTTATCCCTCATTGAAATATCTTATAAAAAGATACTTATGATACGCAGTGACACCAACCTGCAGAGATGTTGATGCAGCCCCTATAAGGAGACCCAGGGACTGCGCTACCAGGGCTGTGGATGTAGACAAGGCCATGAAAAGTAGGTAGCGACCTGCCTCAGGTGGCTGTGCCGTCATCCAGTACACAATGCTGCAGTAAAGGATGGGACAAATCACCTGTGAAGGAGGAGTGTAATTAATTTATAGTTGTCACACTTTTAAACCGTGGAGTATTAAATTGCAGAACATTACCTGGAATGGTATGTCTGCCATAGTTTTGGCAAGGTAATAGGCTTTCAGGCTGTACCAGTAGTTGAGATGTTCCCTCAAAAACACAGACATTTCCATAGGAACTGTGGAGCAGCAGCAGCGTTAAAATATGTTTCACTTAAACCAGAAAAAACACAAATCAGTGGTACAGACACAGCATCTTACAGGTTAGGACAGTGGGCATCAGGGCAGCGAACATGAGGAACAGCATTGAGAAAAAGAGGAAACCGGTGTTGTTGAAGACCTTGCTGGCATCATTTCCAATTCTCAGATAAAGCAAACCAATCAGCACTCCGATGAACAGATGGGACATGACCCTGAGGTGGGTAAGCACCTTGAAAAAGAGAAAAACACAACATAAAAGAGAGCGTCAAGATTCAACCTTGCCTTGTTTTTCCTATCAAAGTTTAACATAAAAGTTATTTCACCGTGTCTCTGCATATTGTGATGAAGGTTCTTTTGAAGAGGATGCAGAACTGTGTGAATGTACTGGTGGCAAAGCTGCGCTTCTCCAGAGTTCCTATTTCCTGTGGAATAAAGACAACTATAAATAAATCATCCCCTAATCATTCTCAAAATATAAATGTTTGTTCAGTGGAGGAAGGCAAATAGTCATAAATTATTAGATTCAATATTTTCACATAACGTGTAAATGTCTGTTTTGTATGCCATGCAAGAAAGGTGTCATCTGTGGACCAGGTACATAATCAGTCCCATGAGGAGGTGACTCAAAATGTCAGAGACAACACTGTTCACTTCTCATGTTTGTCTGTTACATACAGATAGTAGACGTTAGCTTATCTTTGCACAAAAAACTGGAAACACAGGTGGTGATGAACAATATCAGATATTTAAACTACAAGTTGAGAAGTTAAGAACAGTGTCACTTTCGTAAAGGTTTACATCAACATTTTTTACATATTACACCACAAGATAAAAGAAGACAAAGGTTTGCAGGCAATGGCCAACAATAAAGATGAAGAAAGACACAGTAAACAAGATCAGAAAACTATCCTTATGTTTTGTGAAAAAATACTCGATGCAAATGAGTCTAAAGAGGTTGGAAATTGCTAAATCAATAAACTGGTAAAATGTAAGTCCCAAGCTGCGCAGTGCAGAGTAGACTATACGTTACTGCATCACAAAGTGCTCTTGGTGGTTTGCGTATACAGTTTTGATGTTTAGCTGATTCTCTTGAGTGATACGAAGCTGAGAGAGACTGAGAGCAAAGCACAGGAGAGGGGAAGACTTTTTTTGTTAGATTGCCGATGTAGATTTGAGATATGGTTCCTGCGTCATTTCTCAAACGTAGATCACTTTTTAAATGTATGCTGTCGATTCTTCAGCTACCACTAAAGGGAACTGAGAAAACCTTCTGCAATATCCTGACAACAAACAATTTTTGAGATCAGTAAAGGATTTTGTTAGTGACATGATGGTGTGGTGCCCGGTGAGGGGGCGCGTATCACTGACAGGGGGACACTGCGAGGGACAGGACGGATCGTTTTTGGAGTTCTTCTTCCCCTCCTCGGAACACAGTCCACCCTGGACGGCCTCGAACAGCACTGGATTCAGGTCTCCATACTCCCCTGATGCCACCTCAATGACTGCGAACAGAGAGGACAGTCAGAACAAACACACTCGCACACACTCACACTGAGACGATGGACTCACTGAAATCAGCTGGATTGTGATACGTGGGGCAATGGAGGCCCAGGTTCTTCAGATAAGGGATGAGGTAAGGGACCGTGCCCTTGTATATGCACTGACCCTGACTGAGGATGTAGAGCTGGTGGAGGAGGAGGAGGAGGAACACAATTACAGGGCATCCAACATAGTTTCCAACACACTGACTCCCTGAATAATGTATGAATACCTGACAAAACAACAGGCCTGGATATCGACTTCTGTGCTGCTTGTCAGCTGGATAAAATTAATCATGCCAACTTTCACGTCCTGGCCTGAGCGGCAGCTAATGGGGGGCCAGACGTGTCCGGCACTATGAGCACTCAGGTTACCTTATCAAACATCTCAAAGAGCTTGGCACTGGGCTGATGAATAGTGCAGATGATTGTCCGTCCTCCCAGAGCCAGAGACTTCATGAGGGAAACGACCTGGAAGCAGGACGCGCTGTCCAGACCACTGGGACAGGATACAAGGTGATATATATATATATATACATTATATAAGCTATTCGGTCCAGGTGTATGTTGGGCTGACACAGAT